>NC_014429.2:394327-455322 GCF_000214015.3 Ostreococcus tauri | reverse complement strand
CGCCGAAACCGCCGAAACCGCCGCCGCCGAAACCGCCCAAGCCGCCGTCGGAGAAACCGCCCGCGTCGGAGGTGGCGAAGTGGAGGTTCGATCAAACGCAAAGTAATGGTAAGCGGCGCGCATCGGATGCGTCTTCGTCGGAGGAAGAGGGCGAGTATATACCGCCGCCGCCGAAACCACCCGCCGGGACGCCGCCGCCCGCGGACGTCCTCGCGAAGAAGAAAGCCAAGCGATCGCGTCCGAAGGTTGAGCCGTCGCCGAGCGAAGATTGCGCTCCACCGCCACCGCAACCACCGTCAAATCCGCCTCCTGAGTCAGCGAAGACGAGTAGAGAACAGAAATTGCGGATGCCGAAACCAGAGTCCTCCACAGACGAAGATGAGGATGACGATGTGTATCTCTCGTGCGAGGATGAGCTAGAAGACGGCGAGCTTCCCCGTCTAGTGGACCTTTTCTTCGACTCCGAGGAAACGCACGAGGAGGGAGACGAGGCGAAGACGATGAAATTTGAAAAAATTGAGCCTCGAGCGACGAGTCACGAGTTGATGGCTGGCGGTGAGTTCGACAGCATTGAGAGTATCGCACGGGTCCAAGATGACGCCAAGGAGACATTTCTCAATAACGTCAACTCTCCGGAAATCAAGGACAAAAAACGCTCGAAGACGAAGAAGCGTCTGAGTGTTGGTGGGGATGAGAGCGACCATCCGGAACTCTCGCGTTTGATCAAGGCGCGCAAGTTAGCGCTGGTTTTAGACTTGGATCACACGCTTTTGAACAGCGTTTTGGTGCCTTCGCTTCGAACGGAGGCAAATTCTTTACAAAATGCGATGCGCCTGCTGGATCACGACGTCGCTCGAGCGGAAAGAACAGGGGATCCACTCCAGAGATCGTGTTTTCACTTGCCGCATTTCGACCTGTTCACAAAGTTGCGCCCGGGCGTCAGAAGTTTTCTCGAGCGCGCGTCCAAGTTGTTTGAGATTCACATCAGTACCATGGGGTCGCAAGCATACGCAGACCAGATGGTGGCTCTACTCGATCCAGCGAAGAAGTGGATAAATGGCACCGTCAAGGGGCTCGGAGAGATGGAGAACGGCAGGTTGATCGCGCCGCGGTACAAGAGTCTGGACGACTGCGGTTTGGGTGAACTCACCGATGTTTCCGTCATCTTCGACGATACCACCGACGTTTGGGCTCAAAACCTAAAAAGTTTGTTCACTTGTGAGCGTTACTTATTCTTCCCGCAGGCGCGTAGACAGTTTGGATTACTCGGTTCATCGCTCCTCGAAGTGGGGCAGGACGAGAGCGAGAGCGAAGGAATGCTGATGACGGCGATAAATGTGTTCGAATCCGTACACGCGGAGTATTTCAAGCGCCGAGACGCTCTGAAGGGAAAGAAATCGCCGTGCATGCAAGACATATTAGAAGAACGGCGCAAGGTGGTCCTCTCTGGCGTGCACGTCGTCTTCAGTCGAGTCTTCCCGTTACACGTGAAACCCGAGGAGCAACCGCTGTGGATCCTGGCTGAGAATTTTGGCGCAAATTGCTCGAGTGAGATAACGAGCCATACAACACACGTCGTCGGGACTTCGAAAGCGACGGCCAAGGTTCGAGAGGCGCTCAAACGCGGTGGAATACACGCGGTGACCCCGCACTGGCTCGAGTGCTCCATGTTATTCTGGCGACGCGCGAGCGAAAAGAATTTCACGATCGCGCACCATTAGTCACATAGCTCGTAGGTTGGTACAACAAAAAAACACACTAATCCTATCACGCCGCGTCCCTCACAGCCGGCGTCGTCTCGCTCTCGCCCTTACCCTCGCCCGCCTCGGGCAAGACGACGGGCTCTTCGTCGGGCGCCTCTGGTAGGGCGTCATCCTGCAGATAGCTCGGCACCCCACCCTCGAGCGCCGCGTCCTCCTCCAACATGTCCAACTCGAGCGCGTCCAGCTCCTCGAGCAAGTCGTCCTCGTCCAAGCCGTCCGGGACGTCGTAACTCCTCCCGAGCGACTCCTGAATCTCCCGTCCGAGATCCAACAGATCCGCCATGTCGTCGTTCAACGCATCAATCTCCCCCAAATCAAATTCCTTCGCCTTGAACTGCGTCTTCAACTCCTTCGCCGCCGCCTTCATCGCCTTCACCGTGTCCACCGCGTCCTTCGCGTTTTCATTCGCGAACGCCATTTGCTCCACATTAAACCGCTGTCCGTACAGCTGTTCCCGCTGCGTCTCGTACAGCTTCCTCTGTTTCAGAATCACCAACGCCCGGCGCTTCGCCGCCTCTCGTGCCGCCCCCGGACGCGCGCGCGCGATCGCCGCGCGATGTCGCGCCAGCTCGCGATCGAGCGCGTCGATCTTCCCATCGATCGCGTCGCACCGCGCCCCGATCGACGCCGACGTCGCGTCGAGCGTGCGCGCCGGCGCCGCCGCGCGCTTGGCGCCGAACAGGCGTTTCATCCCGGTCCCGTCGACGTCTCGACGCGCGAGGCGACGGGACGCCGCGGCCGTGGGGTCTCATGCGTCCGACGCGGACCTTATTTTCCATTCCCATTTCCTCATACTCGGACGCGCGGGTCGTATGACGTACACGTGGACGCCATCAAGGGAGATCTCTCGACGCGCGCGCGTGTACGTGCCCCGCACGCACGTTTATGGCTTACAATCGCACACAGTACGGACCCGTCGCCCGTCGCGCGCGTGTACGTGCCCCGCGCGTACATATATGGGTTAAAATCGCACACAGTACGGACCCGTCGCCCGTCGCGCGCGCGCGGCACCACGTCATCGCGCGCGAGGCCCTCGACGCGATCGCGGGCGACGCGACATACTCGCGCGTCGACGACGACCGACGACCATGTCCACGATCACGCAGCCGCGATGCGGCGTTAAGGTGCGCGCGTGCTCGCGCGATGCGGCGTCTCGCGCGACGTCGCGCGCTCGCCCGCGGGGGGGGGCGCGCGGGATGTTTATCCACACCAGCAGGGGGGTCGCGGGGGCGCGCGATGGCCCCATCTCTGGGGTGCGCGCGCGCGGGTGGGCGATGAGGGGTGGGTGAAGGGGCGGGGTGGGGGTGGAGAAAAATGTCTCGCGCGTTTCGCGCGCGCGCGCGCGCGGTGGACGGGCGCGCGCGCGGGAAAGGGGTGAATGAGGGGTTCGGTAATCGCTCGAAGCGTGTCGACGGGCGCGAATGTGGACTGACGATATTTCCGATCGATGCGACAGGCTAATGCGACGACGAAGCGCGCCGTCGCGCCGAAGACTTTCTTGGGCGCGCGCGTGTCCTCCGTCTCCAACGGCTCCAAGGTTGAGATGAGCCGCTGGAAGGGCATGGACATGGACATCTCCGACGACCAACAAGACATCGCGCGCGGTAAGAACATGGTTGACTCCAAGTTCCAAGGTGGTGCCGGTATCGGTGGTACCCACAACGCCGTTATGTCTTCCCAAGACTACTTGTCCGCGGGCATGAAGACGTACGACGGTCACGACAACATCACCGCCGAAAACTTCTACATCTCCAAGTCTTACATGGATAAGGTCGTCGTGCACATCGCGAAGAACTTCATGCAACTCCCGAAGATCAAGGTCCCGCTCATCCTCGGTGTGTGGGGTGGTAAGGGTCAAGGTAAGACTTTCCAGTCCGACTTGATCTTCCGCAAGCTCGGTATCAACCCGATTGTGATGTCCGCTGGTGAGCTCGAATCCGGCAACGCCGGTGAGCCCGCCAAGCTCGTTCGTCAACGTTACCGCGAGGCGTCCGACATCGTCAAGAAGGGCCGTATGTCCACGCTCTTCATCAACGATCTCGATGCCGGTGCCGGTCGTATGGGCGGCACGACGCAGTACACCGTGAACAACCAAATGGTGAACGCGACGCTCATGAACATCGCCGACAACCCTACCAACGTCCAGTTGCCGGGCCAATACGAAGTCATCGAGATCCCGCGTGTGCCGATCATCGCCACCGGTAACGATTTCTCCACCCTTTACGCGCCGCTCGTTCGTGACGGCCGTATGGACAAGTTCTACTGGTCCCCGACCTTTGAAGATCGCGTCGGCATTGCCAACGGTATCTTCATGGCTGACGGCGTCTCCCCGGAAGACGTCGAAGTCCTTGTCTCCACCTTCGAAGGCCAGTCCATTGACTTCTTCGGTGCCCTCCGTGCCCGCGTGTACGACGACAAGGTCCGTGACTTCATCCTCTCTGTTGGCTATGATCAACTCGGCAAGCGCCTCATCAACCCGCGCAAGGGTGAAGAAGTTGTCTTCGAACCGCCGGCCATGACCCTCGAAGTCCTCTTGGCCTACGGTAAGGAGATCGAAAACGAGCAAGAAAACATCAAGCGCATCCAATTGGCCGATGCCTACTTGGACGGTGCTGTGTTGGCGGGCTCTGGCGGTTCCTCGAACACTGACAAGTCTCTCAACACGAAGTAAAGAGGTCAAGAGTGGAATTGGTCCGTAATGTGACTTGTAGCGCCTGCACGTAGCGATGCACTCGCACTCATTCATCATTCTTGAGTGGAGTTATACGATATGTCTTCCAGCATCTGTGCGTCCTTCCTCCGTCCCCACACGCCGATCCCCGCGCTCCCTCCGTCGCGCGCGCGACTCGCCACCTCAGCGCGCGAGCTTCGTCGAGTACGCTTCCGCCTCACTCTCGCTCGCGCCCGCGCGCGTCCTCGCCCGACGTCGAGCGCCATGTTTACCTCGACCTCGCTCAACGCAGCCATCGTCGCCGCGCGCGCGGTCCGAAACGAGCGCGGTCGTCGAGCGCGCGGCCACGTCGTCGTTCACTGCGATCTCGCCCGAGCGCACGCCGGGGCGTCCACGCGCCGAGAATTCACGATCGGGATCGCGAGCGCGCTTACGGTGTTCGCCTCGGACCGGAAGGCGCGCGCGGCGCAGGAGACGATCGTGAACCCGCAGCCCTTGGACGGCGGGTGGGCGCGGTTCTACGGCGAGGCCACGT
This sequence comes from Ostreococcus tauri, assembly GCF_000214015.3. Classification (NCBI taxonomy): domain Eukaryota; kingdom Viridiplantae; phylum Chlorophyta; class Mamiellophyceae; order Mamiellales; family Bathycoccaceae; genus Ostreococcus; species Ostreococcus tauri. The sequence goes on along the minus strand of NC_014429.2, from coordinate 450,353 downwards.
CCTCGAGCTCGTACGGCGGGTACGGCGGGAACGAGAACAACTTCGACAAGTTCAAATATTACTACGACATACCGGAGTCGTTCGAGAGGGACACGGTGAATAAGGTGGAGAAATCGACGAACGGGACGGATAATCGGTGGAAGTCGAAGAAGACGGGCGCCAAGGTGTACGCCGTGACGCTGCCAGGTTACGGGAAGCTCAAGACGGTGCGAGAGGAAATCATCAGTGATCTAGCACTGAGTGATTACAACCTTCAGGATGCGATCGTCGGTGCGGATTCGTTCGTGACGAAGGATCGCGATGTCGACGGGCAGACGTACGTCGATTACGACTTGGTTGGGTTTTTCGGAAACATTTTTGCCTCCGTGACGGTGTACGCCGGTCGTTTGTATAGCGTGTTCGCGTTCGTTCCGGAGGGTGCGAGTGAGAACGAAATCGAGGCGGGGCGACGAATGCGCGACAGTTTCGCGACGATCAACAACGTCGACGCAGCTCAAGCCGCGGCGGACATGGAATTCTACCGTAGATCGTAGTCTCCTCGCCGCGATGCACATTGTTCTTCGGTACCGGTAGAATAACGTTCTTTGAGTATTATTATAAGATGAACAGATCCTTTTCCGTCCAAATTGAGCCTTTGCAAGAGATTTTGCTCGCGGGTCGCGCCTACCAGTATCCCAAGATCTTCCACCACGGGAAACCGATGCCCAGGAAGCACGTGATGTAGACGATGGACATACCGAAGCCAATCTTCCACCAGGTGGCGAGCGGAACGTAGCCGGCACCAAAGAACGGCGGCGCGGAGCCAATGCCGTAGTGCGTGGTGCAGCCCATGACGTTGGAAAGAATGCCGAGCACCAAAGCCGACACGAGCGGCGGCGCGCCGCACGCGATGAGGACGGACAAGAAGGCGCTGTACATGGCACCGATGTGCGCCGCACCAGAGGCGAACATGTAGTGAGAGTAGAAGTAGACGAGTGTGATGATCACGAAGGCGGGTTGCCACGCCAAGCCGAGACCCGAGACGACGTTGACGACGCCGGCGGAGAAGGCTGGGATCAAGCCGAATGTGTTAAGGTAGCCAGCCATCGCGATGAGAGCCGCAAACCAAACGAGCGTATCCCAAGCCGGACCTTCGGCGAGACATTCCTTCCAGGTGATGACACCGGAAACGAGGAGAATGGTCAAGCCGCACAGGGCCGCGGCGACGGAACCAATGCCGAACTTGGAGCCGAAGACCCAGAGGCCGACGGTGAGCGTGAGCGCGCCAGCCATGATCTTCTCATCCAAAGACATTGGGCCGAGCGCGGCGAGCTCTTCCTTCGCCTTGGCGGGAGCTTCCGGAGACTCCTTCACTTCCGGCGGGTACAAGACGTAGAGGATGAGCGGCGTCAAGATGAGACAGACGAGACCCGGGACGAGGGCGCCGATGGCCCACTGCGCCCAGGAGATGGTGATGCCGGTGATGGACGCGGCCAAGTTCACGCTGAGCGGGTTGGCGGCCATGGCGGTGATGAACATACCGGAAGAAATCGTTGAGGTTTGGAACATAGTCGTCATGACGTACGCCCCCATCTTCTTCTCCGTGCCGTTGGCCGGGTCGGAGCCGCACGCGACGCAGAGCGCCTTGGCGAGCGGGAGGAAGATGCCACCGGCGCGAGCGGCCAAGGACGGGATCGCCGGCGCGAGGAGAGCCTCCGAGAATACAAGAGAGTACGTCAAACCGAGCGTGGACTTACCGAACAAGCTCACGATTTGGTACGCGATTCGGTTGCCGAGGCCCGTCTTGATGAAACCGCGCGCGAGGAAGAACGCGAGCGCGATCAACCAAGGGATTTCGCTCGAGAAGGCAGAGAACGCCGCGGAGAAGGGCAAAATTCCCGCCGTCATGCTCACTCCGAGCCCGATCATCGCCACCGCGCCGAGCGGAAGCGGATTGGTGATGATGCCGACGATCGTCGCCACGAACACCGCCAACAAGTTCCACGCCTTGACCGTCACCCCAGCCGGGGTCGGGATGAGATAAATCAACAAACCCGCCAAGACGGAGTATCCCAGCGGCTTCAGCTTTGCACCCTTCCAGTTCGCCAAGACATCCGAGCCCGTCGCGCGCGCGACGGGCGACGCGCTCGATTCCGCCCGCGCGCGATCCCCTCGCCGCGTCGTCTTCCCTCGCGCCGCCGTCACCGCGCGTCCGACGTCACATCCAGCGTTCCAATCGCTCGTTTCCATCGACGCGCGCGCCGCGGTCCACCGCACCGGCGCGCGCGCGCGCGATCGCCCATCGCCCAACCGCTCGCCCGTTCGCCCAACGCCCACCCGCGCGCCCGTTCGCGTCGTCGTTCGCGCCGCCATGGAAGCCATCACGCGATCGACGTCGACGTCGCGCGCGTCCACGTGCGCTCGATCGAGCCCGTCGCGGTGCGACGACGCGTTCGCGATCGATCGTCGTGTGATTCGCGCGATCGCGTCAGCGCCGACCGACGCGTGGACGCTTTTTCATGAGTCGATGACTCGTTCGAGGGACTCGGCGGTGGGGGGCAAATCTTCGTCGGTGTCGGTGTAGGGTTTAGGTTGGGTGACGGGATGTGTAGACGTACATGGGACTACGCGGCGTGCTGTACGATGTGTGGGCGACGCCTGTGTGATACTACTTGTACTACGTGCATACGACGCCCGTGTGACGCGAGACATTTGGCTAGGATGGGATGGGATGTTTGTGGACGGCGCGGAGCGGCGCGGCGTCCGACTCGACGTCGTCGTCGTGATCCACGGATGAGAGCTCGATGAAGGCGGTGCGAGCGGTGTGATTGGTGCGCGCGCGGTGATGGCGCGTGAGGTGGACGAAGACGGCGACGGCGAGGGATGCGTAGACGACGAAGAGCGACGCGTGGAAAAACGCGGCGTCGTCGCCGCCGCGCTCGGCGAGTTCGTCGATCCCGGTGAGGACGGCGACGCATCCGAGGAGAAGAATGATGTAACCCAAACCCTTGTGGGCGATCTCCCAGGTGCGTCGGGCGGTGGATTTCACGCCGCCCGCGGGGGGGGTCGCCGGGCGAAGGACACCGCCGAGCGGCTGCGACGCGACGACGACGACGAGAAACAAACCGAGCTGGCTATGTGGACAATCGTAGTGCTCGCCGCCAGTCTTTGAAATCTCGACGTACGCCACGAGTGCCGCGATCACGACCGCGACGACGGCGCCCGTCATGAGCCACTTGTGCCAAGCGAGCCACGTCGCCGACGGCTTATCATTCGGGCCCGGGCGGCCGAATCGAGACCAGCCGACGGCGGCGGGCATGAGCATCCATATTCCTGCAAACATCATCGCCCCGTGAACCGCGAACGCCAAGTTTTGCGCTTCGACGCTCGGAACTTTCTTGCTATCGCCCACTAACGTCTCCTCGTCGTGCGACGGCTCCTCGTGCGTGGAGTTTCGCTCGAGCGGCGTCTGCAGCGTCGCGTCCGCTCGTAGTACGACGGATTTCTGATAAAATCGCCCGTTCGAGTGCGCCGCCGCCGTCACCCTGATCTTCACGTCCGACGAACCGCTCGGCGCGCGCCATATCAACTTGTGCTTATTCGTCCGCAACGACGGATTCAGCCGCTTCCCGTCGCACCGCAGCGCGCTCGCGGACCCCCCGTTCCCCTCGATGTGCTCCTCGTGCATGTCGATGTCCTCGAACACCCCATCGCTGCACGTCACCAACACCATCCACCCACTCTCTTCACGCACCACCTCCGTCAAATCGACGAGCAGCGTGAACCGTCCGCTCGGCTTGTACGCCTCGCCGACGTCCCACGACGCCGGCATGAGCCGCTTCGTCGCGTTCTCCCATCGCTCCCACGCCTGCGTCTCGCTCGAGCCGTCGTAGCTCGACCAATAGTTCTCCACTGAAATCATCGACGCTCCCGACGGATCGATCGACGGGTGGTCTCCCTCTCCGCGCGTCGGGTGCGCGTCGTCACCGCACTTGGACCGACCGACGTAATACGGATACCCCGCGCATCCATCTAACGCGCTCACGGCGACGACGACGAGGGCGAGGGCGGCGCGCGAGGCGCGTCGCCCCCCGCGCGATGTCGTCGCCGCCATCGACGCCGTCGAGCGGTCGAGACGCGCGCGGGGGGCGACGCGACGCGCGATGCGGCGCGTCCCGGTCGAGGCGGCGCTTTTTGACGCGCGCTCGGGACGACCGCAGCGCGCGACGGGCGGAAGGTCTCGGGAACATGCACGGCGCGACGCGAGCGGTGCGCGACGTCGACGCGCGCGCGACGTCGGCGAACGAGCGTGGACGACGACGACGCGCGGAGGGGCGAGCGTGGTCGCGGCGAGCGATGTTGCGCGGCGGCGGTGGCGCGCTGTTGACGACGCCGTGGACGCGCGAGGGGCGAGCGAGTGAGGTGGGCGAGCGATACGATGGATACGCTCGGACGTACGACGATCTGGACGGGGGTGAGGCGGCGAGAGCGCTGGGATTGGAGGCGATGCGGGCGGAGGCGCTGCGCGCGGCGCGCGGCGACGTGTTGGAGCTCGCGGTCGGCACCGGGTTGAATCTGCCGGCGTACGATTTGAGAGGGGTGAAAACGTTCACGGCGATCGATCTATCGCCCGGGATGTTGGAGCGCGCGAGGATGAGGGCGAAAGAACTCGCGTTCGGCGACGAAGCGCGTTTCATCGAGGCGGACGCGACGGCGCTACCGTTCGAGGACGGTTCGTTCGATTTCGTCGTCGACACGTTCAGCCTGTGCGTGATCGAGGATCCGTTGGCGGCCCTTAAAGAGGTGCGCAGAGTGCTCAGGAAGGATGGACGAGCGGTGTTGATCGAGCACAGTAAGAGCGACGTCGGCGCTTTGGGATGGTATCAGGATGTGACGTCCTTGCCGGTGAAATCCATGAGCAAAGGATGCGTTTGGAATCAAGACGTGGAGGGTTTGATTGGTCAGTCCGGGATGCGGATCGTCAAATCGCAGCGCGCTTTACTCGGTCTCCTAGTGGTCGTCGAGACGAAGCCTTGACGCGTGTAAAACACTGTATGTCTGTTTGCATCAAGCTCATCTTCGGCAAGTGCGTCTGAGAATCGAACAACCACACCGGGGGTACACGAACGACGTTGACATTATTTTCATCGTTCCGCTCGTTTTGATCCTCAATCCAACGCGCGAACGCGCTCACCGATCGTGGACCTTGCGCGCCGATGTATGCCTCCGACATGTACTCGAGCCAGCGCACGAGTGGACTTGTGCTCAGATTTGAGACACCAGCCGTCGCGTTGTACCTCGGAAACGACGCAGGTTCGGCGGGTCGAAATAAGCTTGCCATCGCTCGTTCATCGCGTGCGAGCTGACCGTCCTCCCATCTCTGACCACTCGCCGTTCCGCTAAAGTTTTCTAAACCGCTCGCGAAGCCAGAGCACGCGAGCGCGCTCAATGTTCTACTCAGCTCTACTCTGATCGCGGGTGATGCAGCGTTCAAAACCGTGGCAAAACGTCCACCATTGAATGATAAATCAGTTGCTGTGATGTGCGCCCGGCAGTTTGTTAATTTGATTTCTCTGGGAAGCGGTGGCGAGCCATTGGGATCTACGTCCAACCCGAGAGAGAACTGCGCGTCTGAGCCCGCCACCTCCGTCTTTGCGTCTCCGATCGCGCGGTTCCGGAATCTGTCCGTCACCGACCACCTGAGGTCACACATAAATCTTAAGTCTTTCACATACGCCGTGAGTTCGCCTTGATCGTCGTTCGCCACGGCCCCGAACGAGCGGTCCAATGAATCCACGTCGCTTGTCAGCGCGCCCACCGACACGTTTGAGCACCGAAAGGCGCTCAGTTCGACTTCTATTCCCGCGTAAGGTACCCTGAACGTCTGCGTTGGAACGTCGAACGTGAACTTTGCGAGCCATGACGAGAGCGTGGAGTCCCTTCCCTCTCCAGAGTCGCCGTCGTCATCGCGCGCGCTCGAGAGAATTGACGCAGATTCCGTCCCGGTCGCAGTTGACGCGACGCCGAGCGCGAGGACCGTCACGGCGACGAGCGCGCGCGTGCTGACGCCGCGCGCGTCGAGACACCGCGTCCGCCCATTCCGGAGACGCCCCATCGCCCACGCGCGCCGAGGTGTGACCACTAGCATCGCGCCATTCGACTCCTCGGCAGCGCGCGGCGCGTTGAAGGCGCTCACTGGGGCGTGTGACGGGCGATTCCCCGCGCGCGGGCGCGATGCGAGAGACGATGCGGGAGAGAATCTCTCGCGCGCGCGCGGGCGTGAACGCCGCGGTCGACGCCGTTGCGTCGACGGTGCGGAATCGTCCAGAGCTCGTGGTGTGCGCGGTGTGCGTGTGCGTCGCGTCCGTACTGAACCCGACGAGCGAGAGCTTTCACCGGTACTGCGTCTCGAACGCGCGAGACGTCGTCGCGAACGCGCGCGCGAGCGGGACGTCGTCATGGGCGTGCTCAAACGGAGGGGCGTTACGGGCGACGGGGCTTCGAGCCAAAGCGTACGAGACGAGTGATTTATTTGCCTTCTCCGTGGTGCGCGCCAATTCGGGGAAACATTTCATCGGCATTCTAGGGACGTGGATTCGAGTTCCTGAGATTCTCAATCTACTTCCAGCGATCGTCGTGCACGTTTACCGCGTGCACGTCACCGCGCTCTCCGTGGTGACTTTGGGTGCGCTCGCGATCGGTGCGCCTCTCTGGTCGATCGCTCTCTGCGCGGTGGCCTGGGGATGGCTATTCAAGACGGGTAGATCGACCCGAGGCGCCGTCGCGCGCGAGGACGTCGTTTCACCGCCGTCGTCCCCCTCTCCACCCTCGTCGTCGCGCGTGCGTGATCCAACCACGGCGTCGTCGCTCAGTCGGAGCGCCAACGCGCGGTCGATCCGGCGAGCGAATCCACTCGCGAGCGCCTGCGTCGTCGTCGCGTTCGTCGTCGCGTTCGTCGTCCCGTTCGTCGTCGCGAGCGGCCTAATGCTCGTCATGCTCGTCGACGTCGTCGCGTTCGTCGTCCTGGTCGTCAACATCGTGAAAGATGTATGGAATGTTGAAAATGCCGGTGCATTCATCGGTACCGTGCTGACCGTTGGTGCCGTAGGGACGTACATTGGCGTATCGGAGTTAGTCTGGCTCGGTCGCGTCGCCGTAGTGATCGCAGATGCTTCTATCAGAGCCGCAGAGCTCGGTAATCGTGAAGATTCGGCGCACGCACCGGGTGCTTTTGAAGATTCGGCGCACGCACCGGGTGCTTTATGATGTTACGAAACGCACCGGGTGCTTTTCGTAACATCATAGTTCGCGACGCGGCCGTGCCTTTCAACAAGAATCAATAGATATTTTAGTTTGTACGGTACCTTTTACACGTGTGTTCTATTACGATCAACGTGGTGAGTATCCCCCAGACGTGTGCACGACAGGTGACACCGGGAATATCGGGGAGGCGCCGTTGCCCATCTCTGGGCCATCGCCCATCTCTGGCGTCTCTTGGAAGTCTTCGTTGTTTTCCTTATCCATAAACACGGACGGTGAGGCCAAGTTAGGCGTATCACCGCCGAAGTTAGGAGTGGCACCATAGTCACCATCGAACTCTTCAGTCGTGTTCAGGGCCGCAACTGCGTTGAGCGCTTCACGCGCCGCCTCCAAGTCATCTATACTTTGGCCACATTCAACGTCACCAGACATCGTTCGATCGAGATCCATGGAGTCTCGCCATTGTAGACTGGTGCGTAACATGGCTTCCTCTCCGAGGGCAGCGACCACCATGGGGTTGGCTTCTTCTTCTACTTCCGTGAGCTCGGCTGAGTCGTCGCCCATGTCTACGTACACCTCAACAGGTCTTGGACTTCCCTTGAGCATGACTGGGACCGTTCGCGGTCCCAACGACGGAGACTCAGATGATGAGTCGCTCCTCCTGACATCTGCTGCGCCAAGCACAGGCGTCGTGAGCTCCTCAATCTTCTGTGCGCCTCCAAGGTTCAGTGATGCCTTGTTTTCCTCCATGCGCTGCAACGGAGAACGGAAAGGAACCATCGGTGAGCGCGCGAAAGTGTTGGAACCAGGGCTCTTCATCGGCGTCCTGTTCACTCCCGCGAACAGTTGGCGGTTACCGATCGCGCTGTTGATAGCACTCACACTAGGACACAAGTTTAGGTTCATCGGTGGACTTTGGCTCTTTCCGCACGCGCAATTCGTGGACTTCACGAAGCGCGTCGCACAGCGCGACGTACGTCGCGCTCGAGAGCGCTGCTTTTTCGGCGTCAATCACGTGCAAAATCTTCCTGGCCAAACATTGCGCCCGCGTCGGCCCCTCGTCCTCGTCCTCGTCCTCAAAGTCCTCGATCACGTGCATCTCGGCTCGCGCGTCGTCTCGATCGAACGCGTGCGTCTTGTACAACTTGAACCAAATCGCGTCGAGCGCGGCGAAGAGCGCCTTTTCATCCGCCCCGCCGCGTCTCGCGTAATAGTCCGCCTTGCTCATCGCCCGTCGCCGCTCGTACTTGTTCATCTTGATGAACTTCAACACCTCCACCGCCCCGCGTTGGTTCTCCCGCTCCGCCACCCCGAGCGCGATGTCGAACCCGTTCACCGGTCCGCGCTCGGTGAACGCCCAGGCGATGACGTCGACCCGACCTCGTTTCGCCGCCTCGAGCGGCGCCGCGCCTGCAAACGGATCAAATTACAACGGTGTGGAAATCGTCTTGCGTGGGTGCCATTTTGGAGATAGAAGTGGCTCAGAGAAGGAATCAAGTTTCGCTGCGAAATGGCGTTCGCGGAGATTCGCAGCGACAGTTGCCGTGCGGCATTTAAACAACATTGGTGTCTATTTGAATGCGAAGAGAGAGGGATATGGGAGACTTGGTTGTGCACGAAAGAGAAACAGAAGTGGAAGAATATTGGATGTTTGCGCGCCGGCGTGCGGCGTGGCTGGAGATGGCTTTTCAAAATTTTCGCGTAACGCGGAAGGATCAATGTTACTCGCGATACAACAATCCGAGGAAATAAGACGCGCTCAAAGCTGCCAAGGCTTTCAGAGACGCCTTAGTTGCCCGTGTCTTTTCCTCATCGGCGCGCGCGTCGACAAATTTTGTGCAACTATTCTTACATGTCCGCGTGTACATACATTGTTCACGTCGCGGGCATTAAAGGCAATGTCTTTAACATCGTATGGTGACCACGCGCCAGCGCTTAGGCCGGGGGGGGGAGATAGATTGTGAAACGATAATTTCACTTTGATTTTCGCCCAACCATTAAAACCAAAAGAGTCAGGAGGTTCAGCATCAGGTTCAAGAAGTAAAGAGAGTATTCAATAAAGGCAAACCAGTACCGGGCAGTGTCGTGTCCCGTGTCGTCCAGAATAATGGCTAGCGCCCATGGTAGATCCTCGTGTGCCCTATCGTTTATCTCTATGATGGCGTTGGAGTCCACGACGACGAAGAGTCCGAACAGGAAGGCTTCGGACTTTTTCAGGTCCATCCCTGTGAAGAGACGCGCGACCTTGAGCCCTAGGACGGCCACCTTGAAGATGACATACATCTGCATCTTACGCAGGTCCAGACCCACGGCTGCGCTCACCAAACCCACGAGGGTGAGGGCCACGAAACGCAGAACGGCCTCCTCGACGAGTTCACCCGATGGGCGGTTCTGGGAAAGGAGGGCACCCGGAATGGCACGTACGGCGGTGACGCGCTTATCCATGCGGTAAAAGAACACGGAAGTGGACACGACGATCGCTGGCAGCAGAATGAGAATGTGAGGAACTCGAATCCACGTGCCGAGTATGCCGATGAAATGTTTCCCCGAGTTGGCGCGCACCACGGTGAAGGCAAATAAATCACGCGTCTCATACGCTTTCGCTCGAAGTCCCGTCGCGCGTAACGCCCCTCCGTTTGAGCACGCCCAAGACGACGACGTCCCGCTCGCGACGACGTCTCGCGCGTTCGCGACGCAGTACTGGTAAAAGCTCTCGTTCGTCGGCTTCAGGACGGACGCGACGACGACGCCGACGCACACCGCGCACACCGCGCACACCACGAGCTCTGGACGATTCCGCATCGTCGACGCGACGGCGTCGACCGCGACGTGCGCGCCCGCGCGCGCGCGTGAATCTCTCATATCGCAACCGCGCGCGACCTCCTGACTTTTTTGGTTTTAATGGTTGGGCGATGACATGGACTCCAAAATTTGCAACTTTTTTCGCGTTTTCCTACGGTACCGGTATCATTCTGGATTTGAAACAAAATGGAAATCACTATGCATCGGCGATTTCACGCAAATCCACACCGGGGAACGTGCACCAGCGTACGGGAAATTTCAACAGCTTTCCAGCGATGTACGGCATGCCTCGATATGATGCGACAACGCGTATAACAAAGCTCAGTGCCATCACTTTTGAAACGGAGGTTAGTACTACAACTCGAGCGCCAGCGGCCTCTATTGATTATTAGTTTCTCTACGTCGCTGCTCCTCCATCGCGATGAATTCTGAAATGGCACCACCCTCAGAGGTATCGTACAATTCGAATGGCACACCGAGTTGCAAACCGGGACGAATGTGACCCTGGGATTGGATAACGCGAAACTCAACGTTATCGGTCCAACCTCGCTCGTCTTCGGGAACACAATCCTGGTCACTTCCCCTGGATTCCAGCTCGTTCCAGTCGAAGAGCAAAGGGAGCGTCGTTCCTCCCCAAACGTTGAAGTCCATGATTTTCACCTTGTGCGTCTTCGGTGTTACGTACACGTCGAAGACGTAATCCCGCCCGGTGTAGTGCTTGGAGATTTCATTCTCAAAGAACTCCGCGATCGCTTCCTCGATTTCTTCCTTCTCTCTGAGTAAAAACTCATAAAAATCATTCACGTGTCGCTGGGACACTGCGACCAAGTTGTACGTCTTGACAAAGCACCGGAACTCCATGCTTGGATTCAAATCATACCACTCTCGCAGCGCTAGCGCGGTGTTCGCGTGCTCTCTCACCGCTCGGTCCTCTTCGTCTTCCATCTCATCGACGACGTAGTCCGCGCACGCCCTGTACGCCTCTGTTAAATCGTGCGTCACGGAGTCGCTCGCCTTGAGCAGCAGCACCACCTCATCCGCGTTCCTGCACTTCATCGTGTTCCCGGCCGTCACCCACGTCGCGTCTTTCGGTGCACTCCAAGCGAACTTCGGCGCCACTTCGCCTCCCAACCGCTCGATCGCCGCACCGATTTCTCTCGTAAAATTCTCAAACGCCTCTCGAGCCGTCGCGTCCGCGTCGCCCGCGTCATCCTCCTCGCACCCCTCACCGAACCTCTCCGCGCTCTCCTTCGCGTCGAACGCGTCCTGAGCGATTCGCTTCGGCAACGATGCATCCTCTTCACCGCACGCGACGCCGTCGGCGAGTAGATATCGAACGAAGCTCTCCGGAACATCGATGAGTTCGGTCCTGAACGACGCACGCTTCGCGACTTTATCGATCAACGCGCGGCGCCACGACGCGATTCGCGTCGCGTCGAGCTCCGCGACGGTCGGCGCTGGAATTCTCGTCTCGGACGTCTCCATTTCAAATCGTCAGCGTCCACGGCGTCGCGACGTGCGGCCGCGAGGCGTGTCCCGATGGGTTCTACGTGTTTTTAAAACGGACTCGAGACGCATCACGCGTCGCGCCACGTCGCGTCGCACCCTCGCGCGCGCCCAAGCGCCCGCGCGTCATCGCGCGGTGAACCTACGCGTCCGTCCCGCGCGCGCGTTCGTCACCATGTTCGCCTCGAGAGGGAAGAAACCCGCGTCGAAGAGCGCTCGAGCGCTCGAGACCGTTCGAGGCGTCGTTCAAAAGATCCGTCGGTCGAGCGTCGTCGTTGACGTCGAAAAGTCGCTGATGCGGTCGTGGAGGGTGTATAAGAAGGCGATGACGGCGTCGAAGGAGTTTAAGCACCTGAGGAAGACGCTGCCGGGATGGGTGATGCGGAACGCGCGGTTTAAGCGATTGGCGTGGAACGACGACTTTGCGTGCGCCTTTGTGTTGCTCTCGCCGGTCGCGTTGATAACGCTCCTGTGGTGCGTCGGCGCTGTGGTGCGGATGGTCATGCGGCGTGACGCGAACGACGTGTATCGCAAGGTGTTCGGCAAGGCGAGGGAGAGGCAGAGAAGCCTGGCGAGACGCGAGGCGGAGGCGAAAATGGCCAAGGCGCTGCCGAACCAACCGCCGGAGACGATCGATCGAACGCAGAGCGGCACGGTGATCAACATGACGACGAAGGATTCACAAAAGCTCTTTGAGCTCAGGACGAAACTCGATGAGGCCGTGGCGACGGACGAGACTTTACTTGCGACGCCGGCGCTCAGAGCGTTCGTCACAGACGCGTGCTTGTGTCGATACCTGAGAGCGCGCAAGTGGAAGGTTGACAAGGCGTTGAAGATGCTTATCGAGACCCTTCGATGGCGCGCCGAGCGTAAGCCCGAGGCATTGACGTGGGATGATATCGAAAATGAGGCAAGCACCGGAAAGCAGTACAGGAGCGGTCGAGACAAGCGCGGTCGCCGAGTGCTCGTCATGCGCCCGGACCGTGAGAACACCTTCAACCACGTGGAAAACATCAAGTTCTTGATCTACACTTTAGAAAACATCCTGTGGAAATCATCTCGCCCGGGCGAGCCGCTCGGCTCCAACGCCGATCTCGCTCCGGAGCAAATCACCATCCTCATTGATTTCACGAAGTGGTCGTTGAAGAACGCGGTGCCGATGGCCACTGCGCGAGAGACTTTGAGTATCTTACAGAATCACTACCCCGAGCGCCTCGGGCTCGCGGTGTGCTTCAATCCGCCGACTATTTTTCGCGTCTTCTGGGCCGTCATCTCGCCCTTTATCGACCCGAAGACGTACACCAAAATCGTCTTCGTCAGCAAGCGTCGCAAAGCCAAAGCCGCCGCCACGATGGGCGCGATATTCCACGCCGCGAGCACGGACACCGACCTCGGCGGCGCCGTGGACCCGACGTGGAACTTCAACGATTACGCCAAGCACATGCGCGATTACGACGCCAAGAAACTCGACGTCACGCGAACATGGGCGTAGTATTTAATCTCAACTCCCGCGCACCACAGAAAAGCACGGCGTGATCTCCCAAAAGCGCCGCACGGGGCGTTTTTCCACGTCAGCCGAGCCACTCGTCGACCGCACACGCGCGCTTGCGCGAGCGCTCGAGCGAGCTTCTCCGACGCGTTCGGCGTGGAAACGCGCGAAAGAAATTATCCACGCGCTCGTCGCGTCGTCGCGTCGATCAGACGGCGACGTCGCGTCGAAAACGTCGACACATTCGTCGCGCGCACGCGGCGCAACAGTAAATTTGTACCGCGCACGTGTCGACACCGTTCGGGAGGAAGCGACCGTCTTTCGATGATCTCGACGACGCGAATCGAGAGGTTGAATTCTGTTTCATTGACGTCCCGCGCTCGAGCGCGTCGACGGACGACGACGCGGGCGGAGCGAGGGAAAAGTCGCGAACGGCTCGGCGTGCCGAGGCACTCGAACGAGGGAGCGCAAGATGCCGAGCGCGAGGACGAGAAGCACGGCGACGGGGTCGGGGCGAGACGCACGAGGGTTATACCAAAGGCACGACGGGCGCGAGCGTCCGCGCTCACGGGGGTATCGGGGCTCGAGCGCGTCGCTGTCGGTGAATGGTTCGGGGGGTCGGATTCGAAGACCAAGACGCGGACGACGACTTTGCGATGCGGAGAGGCGCGCTTGGTGGTGACGCGAGGCGGGAGCGTGACGTTGAAGCGTGGGAGTGAGATCGTGTGCGAGGCCAAGTGTGCGCTGCCGGCGTTGGCGTTGACAGAGGATGGCGTGGTCACGCGCGACGAGAACGGCGGGGCAACGATTACGTGGGGACAGTGGGCGTCGTTAGTGATTCGACCGAGCACGTCGGCGACGGAGGAGACGTCTTGGTGCGTGGGTTTGAGAGATGGTTTTGTTTTGGACTTCTCGGTGGCCGACGCGGGGTTTTTACACTACACGGCGGAGATTCAGTTGGATTTGGATCGCGTCGGAGAGGTCTACGGCGGATCCCACCTCATGGCGCAGCACTGGCCGTTGAACGAAGGGTGCATGGAGATTGGTCCGCATTATCCGTTCGACAACGGGCCAAATGGGTTAAACACACTCGTTTCATCGCACTGGGTCACGAGTAAGGGTGTCGCCGTGGTCGCGGATCCTGACACTCCATACTTCCATGTCGGCCTGAACGCTCCGTACGCGACGTGGTTCGACGGGTTCATGAGCAAGCGTAAATTCGGCGTCGGTATTCAGAATGCAACGCGAACCATACTTCCAATTCGTAAAGGGCGTCGTGAGGGCGACGGTCTACTTCGCCTCCAGGCGAGAAACTCGTTTCACAAGGGGTACGGCCCGTTCAGCATGAACCATCCGATGATTGACTGGGTTTCTCCGAAGCACGTGGGCGAAACGCGAAGACACATGCGCGTCGCACTGTGTGCGAATGCGAATGTTAAGGACGCGACTATGAACGTGTTGGGTACGCTGCAAAAGCCCAAGGCATCGCCGCCGTCGGAAGTTCTCCGAGCACCTATTTGGACCACCTGGGCAAAGATGAAGACGAATGTCTCTCAAGAAAAGGTGCTGAACTTTGCGCAAGAAATTTTGGATAACGGCATGCGCGGGAGCGTGATCGAGATCGACGACAAGTGGCAGTGCGCGTACGGTGATCTCGAATTCGATGAATCTAAGTTTCCGAAGCCGGGAAAGATGGTGGAGCAACTGCACGCGATGGGTTTCAAAGTCACTGTATGGGTCATGCCGTTCATCGCGGAGGACACGAACGCGTACAGAGAGGGTAACGCGAAGGGGTATTTCGTCAAGTCCAGCATTCGCAACGGATTCTTCAACTGGTGGCAATCACCTCCGGTCGTCGCGTTGGACGTCACGAATCCGGAGGCCGTGGACTGGTTCGTTGGGAGACTAAAGCGTCTGCAAGAGAAGCATGGCATTGATGGCTTCAAGTTTGACGCCGGAGAGCCGTGCTTCTTGCCCAGACGTTTCGTCACGCACACGCCTTTGTCGCATCCATCCGAGTACACGCGTGCTTGGGTGAATAACGTCGCCGCGCGGTTCGATCTCGCCGAGGTCCGTAGTGGCCATAACACGACTGGCAACGCCTCGCTCGTTCGCATGGGAGATCGTTTCTCCGACTGGGGTATTGAGAACGGTTTGGGATCCATTATTCCGGCGCTTTTAACCTCGGGCGTGCTTGGGTACCCGTTTTGCCTCCCAGACATCATCGGTGGCAACGCTTACTTCGGTAAGAATCCCGACGAGGAGCTCCTTGTGCGTTGGACGCAGGCGAATGCGCTCATGCCGGCGATGCAGTTTTCACTCACGCCTTGGTCATCCGGTGCTGGCACCACGGAGTTGGTCGCTCGGGCGCTGGAGAAGCGCGATCAATTTGTTGACGCGCTTGTACATCATAGCGAACGAGCGGTAGAGACGTTAGAGCCTATTTGTCGCCCGTTGTGGTGGCTCGATCCGGAGGACAGCGAGACGTTTCGAATCGGCGATCAGTTCGCCATCGGCGATGACGTCATTGTCGCTCCTGTAGTTTGTAGAGGCGCGAACGAAAGAGCAATTTATTTGACCGAGGGTCGTTGGCGCGAATTAGCCAACGGCAAGGTCCACGAGGGCAAGCAATGGATGCGCAACTTTGAAGCGCCCATAGGTGCCCTCCCCATCTTCGTACGTTGCGACGTCGAGGCGTAGTTTTATCATGTGATTCATTCTTTCATTGTAAAGCGCTAGATTTTATCCTACACGTGATCAATCATCACCACAGGCCCTGCGTCTGTCCCGGAGCCTGCTGCTGTTGGAAGAAGCCCGCTTGGTCCTTTGAGAAGTCAACGCCCATTCCGCCTTGCTGGACCTCTTGGTTTTCGTCGCCCATCATGGCGTCCTCGGACGCCACGTTCTCCATCCCCGGAATAGCCTGCGCGTCGAAATCGCACGGGAAGCGCGTGACTCGCGGTTTGTCCGCCAGAATGTTGCGCATGACCCGATCCAGTCTCGGCTGTGAAGGCGGGTCTTCCCGCAACTCTTCGTCCGCGTACTCGTTGTTCACGTAGTACCCGACGCGAATGAACTCCTCGTTGTTGTACGAGCACGTCACCAAGAGAACGGTTACACCCAAGATATCCTCCGCCGGGATCTTGCTCACGTCGGGCGGATTCGCCTGGAACACGAACTTGTACGCCCCGCGCACGACGGGTCCCACGAGCACCGTATCCAAAACCTGATCGTACTCGTCGTCCTCCGCGCTCCCGACGTAGGTCAACTTCCACTCGAGATCTGCGTGTCGATCCATTCCCGTCAGTCAACCCGCGCGCGCGTCGCTCGATCGAGCGTCTCGAGCGCCCGAATCCCTCGCCCGAACGTCGCTCGAATTTCAAACGTCAGCTGTCGCCCGCGCGTTCGAATCCACTCCCCGCTCCACGCACCGTGTCTCAGATCCTGCAAGCACTCGTACTGTATCTCAAACTGCAACGGCGACGAGAACATCTGCGGATTATCCAGCACCTGCACCGACGTCACGTTGATCGCGCTCATCCTTTGCTCGAATTCAAATCCACCGTCCCACGCGAATCCGAATCCCACGAGAATCCACCGCGAATCCACCGAGCGGTCGTCGGCACCGTCCCCGACGCCTCGCCCGCGCCCCCGGTCGCGCGCGCACGCGCTCGCGCCCGCGCTGATTCACCGCGCGCGCGTGTCGCGTCGACGCCGCGATCGACGACGGCGCCGAGCGATGTCGCGTGTGCGCAAACAGTACGCACGTCGCGCGTCACCATCGCGCGCGTCACCATCGTCGTCGTCGTCGTCGCGCGTCCGCATCGTCGACGCCGCGATCGACGCCGCGCGCGCGCGATGCCGACGACGACGCGAACGACCGCGCGCCCGTCGCGCGGTGGCGCGACGTGCGGTGGCGCGCGCGGGGCGCGGACGCGGCGCGCGTCGTGGACCACGGTCGCGCGCGGGGCGGGCGGGTACCTCGATTACGCCGCCGCGCTGTCCAAGGAGTTCACCTCGGTCGAGCTGCCGAGCCTGTTGTTCCCGCGCGCGGAGACGCTGCTGCCGGGGAGCGCGATGACGCTGCACCTGTACGAGGCGCGCTTCTTGGCGCTCCTGGACGCGGCGCGGGCGAACACCGGGGGGTTGATCGCGCAGTTGACGTACTTTGAGAACGAGAGCGGTGAGGAGGGGTTGCGGGTGAACTCGTCGGCGACGTTGGCGAGGATCGAGTGGGTGAAGCGCGAGGCGGTGGGGGCGACGGTTCGCGTCGCGGGCGAGGCGCGGGTGAAGCTCGAAGGCGTGGTCTCGCGCGAGCCGTACATCACCGGGGTGTACACGCACGTGCCGCAGATGGGGGACGTTGGTACGTACGTGCCGAGTGATGCCGAGCTCGCGCAGGTTCGGGAGGTGACGGATTACATTGAGAACGCGGTGCGCGACGTGATGACGCTGAGCGACCGCCTCAACGGCGATGCGTCCGCGAGCGCCGCCGAGGGCGAGGGCGAGGACGAGGAGATTGACGGTATGTGGACGCACAAGGAAGTTGGGGATCTGCGCACGGCGATGCGGTGGGTGGACGCGCCCGCGATCACGATCGAGCGCATAGAGACGCCGATATCCATGGAGGACGCCGACTGGTCGCGCGCCGACGGTTTCACCGGACACAGCGAACTCGCGCGCGCCGAACGCTTATCTTTTGCCGTGCTTCAAGTCGCCCCGGCGTCGACGCCCTCCGCTCTTCGCACGTTAATTTCTTGCCGGGCCGTGGCGATGAGCGCCGAGCACGGTTTGATGGATAGACTTCGCCTGTGCGTCTCCGTGTTGGAAGATCAGCTCAACACTCTGCGGGCCAAGGTGGCGCTCAAGAGCACGCTCGGCGGCTGATGCGCGAACCATTTTATCATTTTTATCATTTTCATCACGTTGTCATGTGCATCGCGAAAAAAACGAACCGTTTCTCTCGTCTCGCTTCCCGTCGCGTCGCCCGGCTTCACTCGCGCGCTCGCGCGGAATGACCCGGTGCACGTGCGCGTCCGACGACGCCCTCGAGTGGGTGCGTCGGTCGTTCGGAGAGTGCGTCACCAACACTAAGGAGCTCGTCGGGTTTTACCTCGCGCTGCTCACGATCGCGTGCTGGATGTGCGCGCAGGTTCCACAGTTGGTGAAGAATTACAAGCTGAAGTCCGCGCGCGGCTTGTCGCCCTGGTTCCTAACCCAGTGGCTCGCCGGAGACTCGTTCAACCTGATCGGATGTCTCGCCACCGGAGATCAAAAGCGGACGCAGACGTACACGGCGGTGTACTTCGTCCTGAGCGACGTCGCGCTGCTGTTGCAGTACGCGCACTACGAGGCGCCGAACGGCGCGGGAAGAAGACGAACGACTCGTGCGTCGACGCGGGCAAACGGAGAGGAGGGTTCGATCACGGAAGAGTTGATGGAGAATTATAACGGTAGCGTCGAGGGTGAGAGCGAGTCGGAGAGCGACGCGGAGATCGGCGGACGCGCGCGAGAGCGTGGCGGACTTTCACCCGTGGGCGGTTTCGTCCTCGCGAGCGCGCTCGCGCGCTCGACCTCGGGGCTAGCGGATATCATGGATCCGAACGATTGCGAGTTCAACGCCAATCCGGAGTGGTTGCAGAGATTCGGAAGGGGGATCGGGTACTTGGCGACGATTTTTTACTTGGGCGGAAGGCTCTCGCAACTCGCAAAGAATAGACGACGACAAACAGTCGAAGGACTTAGTATGTACATGTTCATGCTCGCCGTCGCAGCGAATCTGTCTTACGGTATGTCCGTGTTGTTCGCCAGCAAAAAGAGCGATGACACTATGCGAGCTTTGCCGTGGCTATTAGGTAGCTTGGGGACAGTCGTGTTGGATGTGTCCATCTTGGTTCAGAGCATCGTTTACAAAAGGCGCTCGGCGCGTCGACGTTCGTCGTGATCGTCCAGCGAAGCGCGTTAGTAATGTTGTATGAATATTTGAGATTTCAGACCAGCCTAAAAACATCCGCGCTACGAAGATTAAAGATACTTAAACAGCATCAAATGTTTCAAATGCCAACGCGTCGAGATCCTCGGCGAGGTTTATTGGACTTGGATCTCTTTCAGCCTTACCAAGCTTAACGTCTGAGTGGCGATGTTTGTACTCGACCTCATCTTCATTCTCATCGTCATCCTCATTTTCAACTGGGACTTCATCCTTGGAGTAATAATCATCGTCTTCATCCTCACTTTTTCCCGCTTGCAAAGATGAACTAGACTTCTGTTCTGTTGCCTTCTTTGCGCTCTTCCCCGCTGTTTCTTCGTCTTCGTCTTCGTCTTCGTCTTCGTCGTTGTCGTCTTCGTCGTTGTTGTCGTCGTCATCGTCGTCGTCGTCATCGTCATCGTCTTTGTCGTCTTCAGCGGCCCTATTGATCTCATCATCATCGTCGTCGTCCTCATCGTCCTTCGTGCGCTTCTTATGTGTCTCAACAGACGAATGTTTGTCGTCGTCAGTTCCAGCATGATGGTGTTTCTTGCTCTTCACCTTGTCCTTAGCGTCATCGCCATCGTCATCGTCGTCGTCGTCGTCGTCGTCGTCGTCATCAAGATCAAGCTTGGACGTCAAGGCGCCGCCATCCCAATCTTTTGGAGGCGTCTCTGGCGGTACACCAAATTTCTTTTGCTCTTCACAGTGCTTGCTCTTCACCTTGTACTTGTCGCACACCAACATCGGACACGTCGGCCAGCCCTTTTCGGCCTTCTTCGCATTCTTAACGTTACAGAATCTGCATTTATTCGGCCCGCCCAGGCAACCGGGCAGCGGTCCCTTGCACTGCTCATCCTTGTATTGGTAGCGCCCAAGCTTTTGATCCTGCGCGTTTCCTACGCACTTCCCGAGAGAGATCCCATCGATCATTTTGTTGTGCTCGATGACGTGCCGACGAAGTATCGACCACGCGACCTCTCGCTTAGACATCTTCTTCCCATCCATCTTGCATCCAAATGCGTCGTGCTCGTCGCAAACCTTTTGCGGACAGAGCGGCCAGTCGTGGTTACGGTTCGTCGCCATGTGCGTCTGGCAGAAGCGACACATCGTCTTCTTCCCGAGACACCCCGCGGTGGCAGCGTCCGCGCATTTCGCCGTCTCAATCTGATACGTTCCCACAGCCATGTCCCCGTCCGCGTTGGCGCAGTTCTTCGTCGATCCCTCGTCGACCTCCCGGCGCTTTCCCAACCCCGCGAGCGAGACGACCGACCCCCCGCCCGCGCCCGCGCCCACGACGCCGAGCGCGCACGCGCCGACGAGCGCCAACGACGCGATGCTCGTCACCGCTCTCCACGGCGTCCACCATCCCCCGGCGCCATCGCGCGGAGACGCCTCCGGCATCGACGGCGTAACACCATCATCGCGCGTCGTCGCCGTCGTCGTCGCGCGCTCGACGTCCGCGTCCGCGCCTCGAGCGACCAAGGGCGCGCGCTCGGACGCGCGCATGTTCCTCCCTCACCGCTCGCGCGCGAGGCCTCGCGCACGGCGCGCGTGGACGTGTGACGCGCGATCGATGTGACGCGCGTCCGACGGTGGGTGTTGAGACTCGGCGCTCGGTGCGACGCGCGCGCGTCCCCGCACGGTGCGACGCGGGCGATGGGGGACAGCGCGCGAGAGGTGGACGAAAGCGAACGCACGCGAGCGAAGGCGTCGTCGTCGAAGACGTCGAAGACGTGCGCGGCGTGCGGGAAGACGTGCAGGGGACTTCCGAGGTGGAAGTACAAGGATTCGAAACAGTATTATCATTACCAGTGCCCGAGGGACGACGATGGGAGCGATGCGACGGTGTTGGCGCCGCGGGAGAGCGATATCGAACGAGAGTGGTCGAGACCGACGCGGAAATCGACGCGCGGGGGGAGAAGGGTTGAGGTGAGGGAGTCGAGAGGCGCGCGCGCGCGGTTGGCGCGAAACGAGGCGGAACCGTCGACGAGCGGTGACGGATCCGGTTCTGCCGCGCTGGCATTCGTCGATGGCATCGTGAAGGCGATCGAAGAGTTTGACGCGAGGGGTGGATTGGCGAAGCGCGCGTTGACGGCGGCGAGCGCGACGTACGTCGCCGGCGCTTTCTTGTTGGTGTTGCCGAGTTCGATTTTAGCCGCGGTCTCCGTGTTCGCCATCGCGCTTCGAGCTGCCGTGACCGCGGCGATCATCATCGCCGCTGTCGTGTTCATCGGTGCAGCCGTCGCGCGTAGAGTCTCTACCGACGAGGAATCATTCAAGGAGCGGTTTGCGCAAGCGAGTCGAGCGGCGAAGGCGCTCGCCATGGGCGTCGTCGCGGCGTCCGGCTTGTCCACAATTGTGGACGCCCCGATGACGCCCGAGAGAGTGGGTGCGACGAGTAGACTGATGTTCGACGACCCGCTTCTGAGCGAGACTCCAGAAACGCCACGGTTGAGTCCGCCATCGGCGCCGTCGCCGCGCGAACGCGCCGAGGCTGAGCAAATCCGTCGACTCGCCCAGGAAAAACGTGAGGCCGAGCAAATGCTCGAGGAAGCGAGCGTGACGATTGAATTCTTACGAGATGCGCTTCAATCGGTCGACGACGCTCGCGCGAGCGATCGCGCGCGGGTCAGCGAACTCGAACGCAAGCTCGCTCGCGAGTCACGCTCGGTGCAAAAACTTAGCCGTCGCGTCGCCGCGAGCGAGCGCGAGCGCGCCAACGCCGAGCCGTGGATGCTCGACCCGAATTAGTCAAAGTTTTCTGCGCGTGTAATCATCGTAAACGCCGCCGTAGCATCTCGCCGAGTTCACTCGTCCCGCTCGTAGGCGCGTTGAGCCGCCTCCGCCCTGTGCGACGCTCACGAAACCGCATTCCATGTCGCGCAGTGCCGCCGCGCGCGCACTCGCGCGCGCAACGCGCGTGGTCTTCGTCGTCCTCGTCTGCGTCGCGTCCACGCGCGTCGACGCGCAAAAGGACGTGCGGACGACCGACCAAAGAGAGATCGATGATTATCACTACGTCTTCTCGAGCGACTGTCAACCGTACATGACGTGGCAAGCTCGCGCGTTATACGACTCCTGGGTGAAGATTGGCTCTCCAGGGAGACTGACTCGGATATTGTCGTGCACGGAGGAGGAGTACGCGGCGTACGCGCACGACGATGTGGTTCCAGAGACGACGCACGCGCCGAGTTACGTGTGGTACGCGAAAGAGCGATACGGCGACGAGGACGGATACGCGGCGTACAACTTACCCGGGGGGATGAATTACTGGGCGCAGAATGTCGGGACGGATCGACGGTGGGTGGTCAAGCTGGACGCGGATATGATTTTGTTGAAGCCGATGACGGTTACGGAGATACCGGCGCGGAAAGGACAGACAGCTGCGGGGATATACGGGTACTTAGTGGGCGTCGATAACGGTATGGCGAAATGGTTTGTGGACGAAGAGACTGAGCGAAGGCTCGCTCGCGTGGGTGGATGGGAGATTTTCGACGCCGATGACTTTAAGCGCATGACGCCGAACTGGCTCGAGCAAACCGTTAAGGTGCGCATGGACAAAAGAGTTTGGTATCCGTACAAGGGCACCGGGGACGTGTACATCACTGAGGATGCGCCCAGACCTTGGATATCGGAGATGTATGGCTTCATCTTCGGATGCGGCATCTCCGGGCTGACGCACAATGTCATGCCATCGACGCAGCTGTACGCCGGGTACACACCGTGGGATGAAGCCAGCGAGGACCCATTCATCGTGCACTACGGTACCAAGTTGGACGACGGCAAGGGTTACAAATGGGATAAACACTACGACGAGGGCCATGTAGAACGCATGACGTGCGAGACGAAGAATGTGAAGCCGTTTCCAGTGGTTCCGTTACCTCGAGAACCGGGAAAAGGCGCGTCGGTGAAGGAGCGACGAGAGTACATCAAACTCAAAATCATGTACATCACCGTCACGAGCATCAACGAATCGGTGAAAAAGTACAATGAAGATCGATGCGATCCAGTCGTTCGCCGGGCGATGCCCGATAAGGCGCCATCGCGAGCTCCGACGGTCGAGCTAACGCGGAAACGTAAACACGTTTCGGATAAGACGCCGATGAAAAGTGTCAACGCCAGACTTGAGTCTGAGAAGTCCGCGAGCGAGGCGCTCAGAGAGATGCGGCTCCTCGAAAAAGAGCTTGTGCACGAGAGTAGAATGCGTCAGCTCTGGACGTACGCGGTCTTGTCTTGGATAATCGGCTCCGTCTTGATTGGATACCGAGTGTGCTCGAAAAGACGTGTACGCTCGCAGAGACGTGAAAAGAACCCATTTCGCGTTCCAGTGTGAGCGCGAGACGACGTTAGAACGTAGGCGTGTATTGGTTAGATCAAGCTATTGCAACGAATTGAAGAACATGATACTGACGGCGGCGATAGTGATGAAGATGGGTACGGCGCTCACCAGGTACAGGGGCAGGAATCCGAATATCGTTCCCTCCTTCTGCTCCTCCGCCGGCTCTTCCTTCGCGCGCACGCGCCTAGGATTCGCCGTCTTGATCCCCGCCGCTCGCATAGAAATCTCCTCGTATCTCGACGGCCCCTCGTCGTATTGCGTCGTATCAATCTCCGCGTCGAGTCCCGGCCAATTCCTAAACTCTTCCAAAACCGTCGCCACCGCGCGCGCGTCCGTCGGCCGCTCCCCGCGTTCAATCATATCCAGCGTCTCCATCTTCTCCTCCGCGCTCACCCCGCTCTCGTCCTCAATTCCGTACCGCTCTCTCTGTTCCGCCAATCGCGGGTCCTCGATTCCAATCGTCAACTTCACTTCGTTGAACGACATCTCCCGCTTGACGTAGAGCAGTTTGAGCCAATCCTTGATCTCCACCACCATGTCATCGATCAGCCCCCCGTCCGCGGCGTTCGTCGCGGTGGAGAACCCATCGAACCCAGCGGTGGATCCTCCGATGGACGACTCGTCCTCGGCGCGTCGCGCGACGTCGCGCGCGACGCCGGAGACGACGCCACGGCGCTCGCGATTGACCAGCGCGGTGGGCGACGGGCGCGCGCGGGGCATCGCTCGCCGGTACGCCGTGTGCGCACGAGCGCGCGCGCACGCGGGGGCGGCGACGGCGGTGATGACGGCGGAAGCCATGGCGCGCGACCGCGATGGATGGGCGTCGACGTGTGATGCGCGAGCGCGACGGGACGGGCGGGGTGAGGTTTATCCGCGGAGACGGAACGACGCGCGGCGGCGTATCGGATCGGATCGACTTGGGCGTCGCTTGGTCGTGAATCACACCTCGGTCGAATCTCGAAATCTGATGTTGACGTCGTACGCGTCGTCGAGCGTGGCGCGAAGTAATCGCTCGGCTCTGTGCGCCAAGGCGAGACGTTGGTTGTGAAGCAACGCGCGCACGACGTCGTCGCGCGTGTCCATTCGGTACGGCGAGAACGCGTGCGGTTCCGGAACAGCGCACCGGCCGATCGGCGTGAAGAATTTCTCAACGTTAAGTCGGTGTCTCTCTTCGTTGAACTTCCATTTGGCGGCCCAACCGTCGTACCAGGGAGATCCGCGCACCATGAGATTGTAGAATCTATTCCATTGTTCCTGCGCCGACGCCTCGTCCGAGTCGCGAGGCGTTAAATTTCGCTCGATCGCGCGCCAAATCAGATCAACACTATGTGCGAGTTCGTAACTACCGCCGTACGCATCTTCTTTGGCGTTCTGGAGCAGCGTGACGAGACTGAAACATTCGTCACTCTCGCTAAAAAGTCTACGTACATCTGGCGGAGTGATGGTCCATAACCAACCGAGTCCGCGGTCGCGTGTACGATTCTGGCGAATGTCCGTCAACAGCTTCCACATTTTGCTCTTCGTGAGATTTTCTATGTCATTCATCCGGGAAAAGTCACAGTCTTCCCGCCTCGCGTCCTCGTCTCCCGCGCTCGGACCTGCAGGTGTCGGCGACTCTGGGAGTCTCTCACCGCGAGCGTACATTTCGGCTTCGTTACGTATGTCCACCTCAAGCGCCGCTTCAAATGCTCGACGAAAGTAATAAGTATTCTGCTTTCCCAGTACGCCGTCGAAAAGTGTCGCGTCGCCGACCACGTTGTAATCAAATTTTGTGCGCTTATCGGCGGAGAAAAGAGCGCTCTCGTCGTAGTCATCCGAGTAGAACGCAGTTGGCTCGAGCGTCTTGTTGAAATCAGAAGTCCACCAGTGACTCAGCGCGACAGTGTGCGGCTCTGACGTGACGTGATGGAGCCATCCACTCGGAATAAAAATGGCTTCACCCGCCGAGATCGACACTGTTCGCACGTGCGATTTCTTCAATTCTTCCGACTCGCGCTCCGCCGCTGAGTTCAATGGACGGTGATCTCGCGATCTCGTGCGAGGATTCACTGGATAGGTCGGTAACGCGTGATTTGACATGTCTGTCCCCGCGGCGTACAACTCGACGCCCTCCTGTCCCGGCGCAATCGCAGGAGGCTGCAGAGTAATCGTCTTCTCGCCCTCCAGCACGACGAGCAAATTATCGTAGTTATCGTAATGCCAATTCGTCTCCACCCGGTCTCGTCCGTTGATCCAACACTTCACGCTCACCCCCCTCTCGCGTAGGTACGCCCCCGTCCGTCCCCACGCCTCGGACACGGGGTCCCACGCGACGTCCACTTGCGCCGCGTACCACTCCGCGCGCGCGTCGCCGCGCACGTACGCCTCGAACGCCTCCCGACCAACCTCCACGAACGCGCTCGTCCCGTCCCCCGGTCGTCCACTGAACTTGAACGATCGCGCGTCATCATTCCCTCTCGCTCGCTTCGTCGTCGTCGTCGCCGTCGTCCCGTCCCGCGTCCCGCGCGCCGCGTCGCCCCGCGAACGCGTCGCCGTCACCCGCACCGTCCCATCACCCCTCGGCGTCGCCCCCAAGTGCGCCGCCAACTTCACGCACCGCGCACCGCGACTGTCCGTCCGAGTCGCCGACGTCGAGACGCCCGCGCGCGCGAGCACGCCGTCGCGATCGAACGCGCGCGCGAATCCATCACTCGCGCCTTCGCGCGTCCACCACGCCGCCTCCGCGCGCGCGCCGAGCCGCGCGAGGACGTCGGCGGCGTCCGCCCCTTCCCCCGCCCCCGCGCGCGGCATCGACGCCCCCGCGCGCGCGGTCGCGGCGTCCGACGACGCGCGCGCGCGGAGCGATATCGAAAGGCGCGCGCCGACCGGTGCTCGAAAGGCGCGAAAGGGACCACACCGGTCGATGTCCGCCTGTCGATCACCGGTCGAGCATCGATCGGTGCGAACACCCACGCGCGCGAACGATCGCGTCGCACACGCGCGCCCGCGCACGCCGCGCGCGATGAGCTCGAAGCACTTGCAGGTGAAACGGGAGATCCTGCGAGCGATCGCGATGTTGGAGGATTACACCTCGAGCGCGACCGCGGACGGGGACATGGAGATCGGGAGTGAGATTTTGAGACGGGCGCGCGGGGTGGCGTTCTTGACGTCGTACACCGTGGGTTTCTTCGGCGGTGGGACGTTCTCGCACGGGGTGTTGATCGCGAAGCGACCGAACAGCGAGGCGTGGGGACCGCCGGTGGCGCTGAGCGGGGGGGGGGCGACGGGGATGTTCGGGGTGGGATATAAAGAGGATTCGCAGGTGTACGTGCTGGACACGGACGAGGCGGTGGAGACGTGCTTCACGGAACAGAGCGTCAAGGTTGGATTGACGGCGAGCGTGAGTCTCGGACCGCTCGGACGATCGATCGATGGGAGCGCGTTCATCGGGATGGACTCGAAATATCAAGCGGGGCAGGAGACGAGAAAAGCCGTCGGCGTCCATCACTACTCGTACTCGAAAGGGGTCTTCATCGGCGCGGGGGTGGAGGTGTCGTATTTCAGCACACGAGACGACGATACGAGGGACTATTACGGCCTGAACGACGACAACGTGCCGGAGTCGCAGCTCCCGAGCGCGAGGATGATTGTTCGCGGAGACGTGACCATCGACACCACCGCGCACCCAGAGGTCGAGCAGCTCCTCAGCGCCGTGCAATTCGCCGCCGGGGACGAGAGACCGGGCGCCGCGATCAACACGCACGGTACGAGTTGGCACACCACTGTGTAAATCATACCCCAATTTTCGCGCACATTTCATCTTCGCTCCCGTCGCGAACCGACTCGCGTCGTCCGGCTCTCGCTCGCCACACGTCGTCGCGCACGGATGACGCGCGCCGTGACGCGGCGGCGCATCCGCACCTTCCCGTGTCGATGTCGCGTCTTTCTCCCGTGCGCGCTCGTCATCGTCGTCACCGCGTTCGCGTCCGGTCGCTCGAAGAGTGCGGGCGCGGAGCGTTGGGTTGACGCGCAGGACGCGCGCGCGTGGATTACTCCCGACATCGACGTCAATCGCGGGAACGACGTCGCGAAGCGCGTCGATGCGGTGATATCAACCGCACCGCGCGTCCCCGAGGTCGGCGTTGCGTCGCCAAAGGCGCGAGGGACGACGGATGAAGACGCGGACGACGCGAGCGGGACGGAGCGCGCGCGCGGAGAGAGCGGAGCGGATGACGACGAGTTGTCGATCCCGAGCGCGTGGACGGCGGGCGAATGGAGTGGTGTAGATAGTAATGCGTGCGTGTCTCCGGGAGCAGACGACGCCGAGCGCGCGTCGGAGGTGGTTCGGGGGACGAAGAGCGCGAAGCTGGACGCGCTCGGACGGGGCGCGGACAGAGAGGGCGGGACGCTCGTCGTGCACGGAGGTGAAATTAACGATCGCGTGCGCGCGGCAAAGGCGACGAACGCGAGGTCGGTGGTGGTGTCGGTGACGAGCGAGACGGAGCGACAGGTGTGCGAGGATGCTGGAGTGCCGTCGCACCTGCCGACGAAACGCTCGTCGGAGAACTCGAGCGGATGGCTCACGGCTCGATGGGTTCTCTCAAGAGGTCACGTCGTCGTCTTGGCGTCATCCGAGGCGAAGTTCGCCTTAAACCCGCTATTGTCCATTCACGACGACGGTGCAGATGTGAGCGGGACGATCCGTGGTGATGGAGATACCAGAGCGCGCGTCGTCGGTATGAGCGATCCGGAAATGGGTTGGTCCGCATACTCTCAGTCTATGGCGATACCGCTCGTCAGGACGACCTTCCTCGTGCTTCGCCCTACGCGTGCGACGGTATCTCTCGTCGAGTGGATATCGAGCGCCAGCCAGGACGAGTTTGACGGAACGGACGACGCGCTCACCGACGAACTTCTCATGCCAGCTCACGATGCTCGTCAGCGCGCCGGAGCGTCTTTCCGTTTACTAAATTCAGAGTGTTTTGGCGGACGTGGAACCGTAGTCAAGGTTCCAGATGGCGCCACGTCATGGGATGGGATAAGCGCGCACCAGGACGCCATCATCAAGGCGACGCCTGAATTTAAAACGGCGAAGGATCATGTGCGTCGCGACGAGAAATGCGGCATCGCTAAGCAAGCAGAGCGAGTGGGACCGAAACCACGACCGTTGCGCTTCATCGCGGATCCGGACGGGATGTATCCGGTTGGTTGCGACGAGTTATCAGAATTGTGTCAGGTGGTGAAGAAAGTGGCGAAGAATCGCGAGATTCTGGCGGCGGTGAGCAACAAGAATATTTTTTACATGCTTGGGCTGTACATCGATGGGTTGAAGCGGACTAACATCACAAATTACGTCATAGTCGCCCTGGATAAAGAAACCGCAGACTGGTGCAAAGAACGAGACGTACCGTATTACCATAGGGAGCTTAAGTCCATCACGGGTTCGACGGACAATCATGCGACTTCGGGGTTGAAGTTTCGCATACTCAATGAGTTCATCTCCACTGGCACCTCCGTTTTACTTTCCGACGTGGACATCGTTTGGATGCAGGACCCGTTCGCTTCTGGGACAGGAGGGACCAACGAGCGTATGATTTATAGAGATGCAGATGTCGAGGGTATGACTGATGGCTGGGATGATCTTTCGTCGTACGGATGGGCTTGGAACGGTATGAGGCGCCTCGTCGCGAGGAATAGCGGTCTGTTTTACGTGTCGGCAACGCGGGAGACAAAAGTCATGATGACGAGGCTCGCGGAGCGCATGGCCACGGAGGCCAAAACATGGGATCAGACGGCATATAACGAAGAGCAAGTGTACCTCTGGGGTCAGTCGAATCATAAGGTGTACTCGGGCACGAGTCAACGCGTGATGAACTACGTCTGCTTCCAAAATTCGAAGTACATGTTCCGTTACATGCGATATGACGAGGAACTTTATCCCTTACACAGGCCGGCGAGCGTGCACATTAACTACCATCCGGAGAAGCCTGATCGTATGGTTTCCGTCATCGCGCAGTATTGGAAGGGCACCGCGGGTGCGATTGATGTATGGAACTGGGGAGAGGGTCGTTCAGATTTGGACAAGTGCAAGAAGCGCCCGCAGGACAACGGCATCGAAAAGTCACAACTCGCCCAATCAATTTTGAAGAGGATGGAAAATGGAATCGGTCACTGGGGTGGTGTTGAGGGATTAAAGCTCCGCGCTGATGGGACGCTGACGACGCCTTGGGGTGAAGGCAAGTGGGGCGTTCATCCGAGCGAGCAAAGCGTGATTTACGTGGACTTCATCAACACGCCGCACTTACTCACCTACGTCGGCGACAACGAAAAACAACAGATGAAGTTCAGATCCAAGCGATGCTCGGATGGAGACGAGGTAGACGTTCGACTGTGATAATAATAAATAGCTACTTCTTCAACTTCTTTGACTTGGATGAGTCGTCCGCAGAAGACTTCCTCTTCTCTTTCTTCTCCTTCTTCTCCTTCTTCTCTTTCTTCTCCTTCTTCTCCTTCTTCTCCTTCTTCTCCTTCTTCTCCTTCTTCTGTTCCGACTCGGGCTTTGCCGTGTCTTCGTCTTCCTCCTTCGCGTCGCCCGCCGAGCCGTCGCCCGCCGAGCCGTCGCCGCCACCCGCCCTCGCCCTCGCCCCCCTCGCCTTACTCTTGTGCTTCTTCCCTGCCGCGTGCCCTAACAACGTTTCCTGACTCGTACACGTCACGTTGCAGCACGCGCACTTCCACGGCGGGCCCGTCGCCAGGAACTCCTCCCCGAACGCCTCCGCGCCCGTCCCGCCGCCGCCGCCGCCGCCGCCCCTCGCCGCGTTCACCCGCGCACCCGCCCCCCCCGGCTTCGTCGCCGCGAGCGCATACTTCTCGTGTTCCGTCACGCACGACACGTGCGCCTTGACGCCGCGGTAATCGAACGTGCACGAGCAATCGATGCACGTGAAGCTCTCGGCGGCGCACGACCGCGCGTGCGCATCGATCTTCGGCTTCTTCACCGTGTCCCCGCACGAGTCGCAGTTGAACCAAGGCATGGCGACCGCGCGCGTTTTTTTCCCGTGATTTCACCGCGCGCGCGACGTCGAGCGTGCGTCGCGTCGCGGCGTGCGGTCGGCGAGGCGTCGCGCGCGAGCTCGCGCGCGACGCGTCGAGCGCGCGTCAGAGCGTGGTGTCCACCGACGACGCGTCCACGCGCGCGCGCGAGGGGCGACGCGCGTGGTGATTTTATCCACGCGCGCGGCGCTCGATTCGCAGCGCGACGGCGGCGAACGGGCGCGCGAGAGAGGCGACGCCGTGCGACGAGGCGTCGAGGAGGGAGCCAACTGTTTTGGATTTAAACGTCTCCGGTAACGCGCGTGGGCGCGCGTGGGGCGATCGAGAGGGTGGAAGAGGGCGATGGGGTTGTTCCAAAAGTTTTTCAGTCGCACCCGGACCTCACGATGGTTAAAACGCGAGACGGAGAGCGAAAGGCGCGCGCGCGCGGGCGAGAGTTCAAACGCCTCGGCGGACAAGGCGCTCGGCGTCGCGGTGAGTAATGTCACGAATGAGCATCACACGTTCATTCGGATAGAGTGTAGAGATCGAGTGGGGTTGTTGTGCGACGTCGCGACGCACCTCACGCGCAGTGGGGTGAACGTGGTGCAGGCGGACGTGATGCGGGACAGTCGAAAGGCGCTGTACACGCTGTACGTGTGCGAGGAGGATTCGAGGTGTAAACTGAGCGAATCAGCGAGTGAACAGCTGCGAAACGAGCTGGAGGAGTTGGTGAATAGACCGGGCGGGCCGATTGCGGCCACGGAGCTGCGAGCGGATACCGAGGATTTGTTGTACGAGCCGCAGGTGGCCGAGGAAGACCGCGACGAGGAGTTCGTGTCAAAGGAGCGAAGCGTGCATGGCGTAATCTTCGACGACAAGGACGTTGCGAACGCGACGGAGATTAAAATGCAAGTTCTCGACAGACCGGGCTTAATGGCTGATTTTTGCGCTGCATGCGTATCCAGGGGCGTGAGCGTGCTTCGAGGAAATTTGTTCACTGTAGGCGATACCGTGGAGAATTGTTTCCTCCTTTTGGACATGGAACACCACGGTAAGGTGGCCGACAAAGACGTGGCGTACATCAAGTCAGTGCTCTTATTGCGACGACATCGTCGAGCGATCTCGCAGCGAATGTCCATCAATCGACACGCGGATTTCATTCCCACCGAGCAAGCTTTGCCGGGCGTTCGGGAGGATCAGTCGGGAAGTCAGAACACGCAGTACATCGACTTTGACACGCCCGTGCAGTCATGGGAGATCGAGATATTTGCCTCGGCGCTTCGCGTGATCCCGGCGGTGCGACACGCCGGTTTGGCTGGCTTACTCGTCGAGGCGCTGAGCAATGCGGCGACCCGCCTCGTGTTTCCGGCTGGCGTGACTATCTTACAGCAAGGCGAGGGAGCGGATACGTTTTACTTGGTCATCGACGGTAAGATTGAAGTCATGCCTGAGGGGACGTTCCTTAAATCGGCTGATACGTGGGGAGAAGAGGTGCTCATCGAGAGCACGCCGTCACCGTCCAAGCTCGTTGCCGTCGAGGACTCTGTACTGCTGGGAATCACTCGAAAAACGTTTGCAACGGTTATTCAAAACGTCATGTCAAACGCTCGAAAGTCGGCGTATGAAGCCGTGTTTCAGTGTCCTGTGTTCAAACCTTTCGAACACGCAAGTTTGGAGGCTCTCAGTGAGCTCCTCGTGCAGCGAGGTCGACGCGCTTACCGGGCGGGAGAGGTCATTTATCGGGATGGTATGCAGGCGAAAATGTTCATGGTGATGGATGGCGAGGTCGAATGTACGATCAAAGGGGACGACTCGATGGAGACGCGAAAGATCGTAGGCGGTGGGTATTTTGGAGACGAGATTTTGGCCGGAGATACGACGATAAAAGGCGTGTACATCGCACTCACGGATGTTGTTCTTTTGACGTGCACTCAAACTTCTGTCTTGCAAGTCATCGGCGTCGATTCGGTCACGCCGGAGCGTACAGAGGATGGTACGCCGGAGAAAGCGTCTGCCGGCGTTAACATTCCCCACGCCGACGGCCGGCAGCGAGGATCAAACAACGCCCTTGTCGGGCTCATGGCCACCAAGTCGAGCGCGCCCAACCTCTCGCTTTTCACCGAGGCGTCTCCGCCGTCACCCTCGCGTGCGAGCGCTTCACCCTCGAGAGTTTTCAGCACCTCGAGGCTCACCAAACCCTTCTCGAGTTTTGCGCGCACGAAAAAGTCCGTCGCGTCGACGGGGCACCTCCCGGTTCTGGTCGAGGAAAAGGCAATTATCGACTCTCCGCCCGCTACGGCGTCGAAGAAGTCCTCCGCGCTCAGCGGCTCGTTGCGATCGCACAGTCCCCAGCTCACGGAACTTCAGAGCGCAAAGAATCTTAACGAATTCGAGGTTACGGACGTCCTCGGCCAAGGCATGGTTGGTCTCGTGTTACGGGCCAAACACAAGGGATCTGGTAAGATTTGTGCCATCAAAACCATGCCAAAGGCGCAAATTATTGAGAACGGCGAGGAGGAGCACTGCGTGGCGGAGAAACGCGCATTGGAGGAACTTCGACACGCACCCTTCGTATGCAACTACTACACGTCGTTCCAAGATCCATGGGCTCTGTACCTGGTCGTCGAAGACTGCGTCGGAGACATGTTCGATCTGTTCAATCAGAGTGGCCTGCCAGGGATCGGGCAAATCAAGGTGTACACGGCGCAAGTGTTGCTCGGACTCGAGTTCATTCACAACGCCGGCTACGTCTATCGCGACATGAAACCTGAGAATTTGCTCTTGCGCTCGGACGGCTCAATCACGATCGGCGACTTTGGATTTGCGAAGAAGCTCGCCAAGGGGGAGCGCGCGTACACGATCTGCGGGACGCCAGATTACCTCGCCCCTGAGCTCATTTTGCACCAAGGGTGCACGAGAGCAGCGGACATTTGGGCGTTTGGCATTCTGGTGTTTGAAATGATCGCAGGATTCCCCCCGTTCAGAGATCGCCAACGGCGCGAGCTGTACAAGCGCATCGTTCATGCCGATTTCGCCGCGGTTCCGGTGCCGCGTCGCATGGATAACGACGTGCACGATATGTTGACGCAGATTTTCGTTCGCGACGAGTCGTTGCGTCTGGGCATTCGCGCCCCAGGTATCGGCGCCATCAAGGGACATCCGTGGTACGAAACCATCGATTGGGACGCCGTTATCAGTGGTAAGCTTCGACCCTTACACTTTCTTCCGCAACAACAGCCGCGCGCGGAACTGTCGTCCATCAGAGACGCCAAGACGGGAAAGTTTAACTGGATGTGCGATTTACCTCCGATGGTGAACGATGATAAGTTTACCGGTTTCGATGAGTAGTCATGATGAGAAACTAAAACGAATGAAGGAATTCGTGCTTATTGTTTTAAGAATGAATGTGTACAATTACAGCGCCAAACGTCGTAACTCAGCGACGAAAGCCTCGTACGTGCGACGACGCGATCGAATCGGACGTTGGTCGGATCCGTAGGTACGATCGTCCGCACCGCAGTTCGAACACTTCGAATCCCAATCCTCGCCAAACCACCAAGGCGAGCCACACTCTAAGCACGGCATATCCGGAAAATAATGCCCCGTAAGGCCGTTCGGGAACACTTTCGTGGCGGCTGAATCGGCTGAAGGACGAAACGCCTCTCGTTCGATAATTCCGACAGCGCCACCGAGAAAATACTGAGATGAAGACGGCGCCGCGTCATCCGTTGTTTTCATCGCTTCCACCGATGTCGCTGCCGACTCTTCATCGTGTCCTCGCCTCTTTCTTTCGGTCTGCTGTGGATAATATACCTTGCATTTCTGTTCGGCGTCCACGACGGCGACGCCCGCGTCCTCCATGACCTCGCTCACCGACGGCCACGTCGATCCGCAGTAATACTCCATCTCACTCGCGCGATTGATCTCGTCCGAATCTTCGGCTTCGGTGAGCAAACACGCGTCTAGACACGTCTTTATCTTTGCCGCGTCAAAGCCGCGTCCCTCGAACACGACGTGCTGCCGGCGGTCGCCGCCCGCGAACGCGCGCGCTCGCGCGTCCGCGTCGCGCGCCGAGTCGCACGCCCCTCTCGCGCCTACATCCCACGCCCCCGCGCACGCGACGATGACGCACGTCGAACGCGATGACGACGCTTCGTCTGCGCCGCTCGACGCGTCTTCGTCGGCGTTCGCGTCCGAGTCGCCCGAGTACAGAAAACGCCCACACGTCCTCGGTCTCGACGCGATCCACACGACCCCGGTCGCGCGCTCGACGCCATCGAACGCGCGCGCGAGGCTTCCCGCGCGCGCTCGCGGATACTCGTCCGCGTTCGCGTCGAAAACGTCGTCTTCATCCCCCAGAGAGAGTCGGTCAAAGTTGTCTCGAAGCACCGTGGCGAGTTTTTGTGGATGAAACGGCGCGCGAGCGATGTAGGCGAGGCACTGGACGTCGTCGGACGACGTCGACGGGGCGTCTCGCTCGGCGTCGACGTCGTCAGCCATGAATGTCGGGCGCGGCGAAGTGCGGACGGCGGCGCGCGGCCGTAACCGTCAGCCGCCGCGTGGAAAATTACAGAACTATCAAAACTACGCGGCGCCGTACGAAGGCATCGCACCGGACGACGCTTTATCTTTATCGCGCGCCCGCTCGTCCTCACGACGAATCACCTCGGCCCAATCCGGCTCGGGATGGTCCACGTTCCACTGGGCGAAGAAAACCGTCGGGTGCGGCTCTTGGTCGCCGCCCGCGCGCGCCTCGTTCACCGAACGCTCGTAATCGCGCATCATCTCCATGAATCGTTCTTGACGCTTCTCATGTATCCTCTTCCCCAACCCGTACCTCGGCCAGCACGACCCACAGCATCCAAAGCAACACACAAACCAAAAGAACATGTGCACGACCAAGTACGCGAGCGTCAACGCGAGAAGGAACAATCCGAGACTCAGCGCCAAGAGTAACGCCAAGATCCCGATCAATTGCCCCAAAACCGGCGTCGCCATCGCTTTTATCAACCACGGCGGCAAGTGCATCGCCGCCTGTCCCTCCTTCGATTGCCACGCCCCGAACGAATCCGCGCTCGCGTCCCGGACGTCCACCCTCGACGCGTACAAGTCGTACGCCGCGCGCAACGCCGGCGTGGTCAGCGTCGAGTGCGCGCTCGTCACCACCGCCATCGCGCTCGTCGCTCGCGCGTCTCGGCATTTATCCGGGTGCAGCACGCGCGCGGTGGCGCGGTACGCGCGCTTACACTCCGCCGCGGACGCCCCTCGAGGGACGCCCAACACCTCGTAGTAATTCCGTTCGTGCTCGAGCACGCGCGCGATCACGGTCTCGGCGTCGCTCGACCCCAGCGCGTCGACGGAGGACGACGACGCGCGCCTCGACGTCGACGGCCGCTCGACGTCGGGGACGTCGTCGTCGTTCATGACGCGCGGACGTGCGTCGACGCCGCGTCGGCGGGGCGCGCCCGACGGCGTGGTGCGAGACGAAAAACCATACGTGTATTCGTCCGCGATGCGTCCACGCGGCGCGCCCGTAAGTTTTGCGACACCATGGAGGTGACGTTCGGTGGACCACGGACCCCCTGTCGACGAGTCATGTATCGAGCGTGTATGCACACGCGACGACACACCCGAGCCTCGTTAGCTCAGTCGGTAGAGCGCACGCCTTTTAAGCGAACGTCGACGAACACGCGTGCTGAGAACGATTCACCTCGTTCGGTGCTATCGCGAGAGATAGCGTGTGGTCATGGGTTCGAGCCCCATACGCGGTATGTTTTTTTGCGGAGAGGTGGCATGCTTTGTCTATGTACATCGAGTGTGACATGCGCGTGTCGAGGGGATCTGGGGCCCGCGTCTCGGGCCGAACGAAGAGACGTACGCGGACGTCCTACGTCTACGCGCGCGAGAACCACCGCGTCGCCGCGGATGGCAGCAACCACCGCACGAACGCGACGCACGCGATGGCGAATATCGCGAATCGAATCGTCGTCACGAGAAATCGACGGAGGGTTTCTCGTCGTTTTCTCCGTCGCTCGCCACCGCGTTTGTCGTCGCTCTCATCCTCGTCGTAGCTCGACGTTTGCGAACGCCATCGTTGGAGTAGGTCCACCATGCGATCGCGCCGCGGTCGAGCCAACATTTGAAACGAGTCTTTCACTGAAATCTTCAACGTCGCCGGCGCGCGCTGCATCCACGGTTCGCCGTCGATTTGGACGGGAAGTTTACGCTTGAGCTCGATGCGCACTCTCGAGCCTTGGGCGATTTGCACAGGCTTGGCCACGCCCACGTTCAGCTGTCCCAAGTGTAGCGCTCCCGTCACGGCGACTATTTCGAGTAGTTTGTCGTCTTTTCGAGATTTTTGAAACGATTCACCACTCTGTGAATCCCCGGACGCGGACGCGGACGACCACATTCGAACGCCGCCCGAGAACGAGTTGATGTTTAGCAATATGATTCCCTCCGTGTCCTCGGGGAACCAATCCACCACGCGATCGTCAACGGTGACGACGACGTCATCTCTCAAATCTTTGAAACTGTGCTCGACGAAATCTCTCGCGCCGAAAACCGCATACAAGAGCTTGTTCGTGAGCTCGTGGAAGAATAACCACGTCCAGCGGTTATTTTTCCTCGCCAAATCGAACGCCAACGCCGCTCGCGCGTCGACGCCGATGCCCATGTAATTGACGAACGACTTACTGGTGCTCGCGTGTTTCGATCGTTTCGGGCGCTCGATGTCGAGCGCCCAACGATCGACGCGCTCGAGACGCGCTCTGCGCAACGTGCTCACGACGCGCTCTTGATCAAACAGTCTCGCGTCGTCCCAGACTGTGAGCCAACCCAACACCCGCGCGAGATCGTTTCCGGTGCCCAACGGCGCGATCGCCATCGGTGGCGGTTCGCGACCGTGCGTGCGCAGCGCGTCCGCCACGAGCGCGACGGTTCCATCGCCGCCGGCGACGAGCCCGCGCGTGTCGTCGTTCCAACGCACGTCGCCCCGCTCGATCGCTCGTTCCACCGTCGACGCGTCGAAAACCCTATGCGGAGCCTTCATAACATCTCGCATTCTCTTCAACACCTCCCGCCCGCGTCGTCCACCCGATCTTTTATTCACGAAGACGACGACGCCGTCTTCGTCCCGCGAGACATCCGCCCGCGCGTCCCCCCCCGCGCCACCCCTTTCTCCCGACATCCGCGCCCGTCCCACCCGCCGAGCTCGTTTCGGGACCGCATCGACGCCGCGCGCCACCCCCGAGCGCATCCCGCGAGACATCCACCCGTCCGTCTTCGTCGTCGTCGACGCGTTCACCGCGCCTCTTCGCGCGCGCGTCGCCACGCCTCCAGCTCCCTCTTCGTTCGCGGCGGTCGCGCCCCCTCCGGTGGGTACACCACGTACGCGCGCTGCGTCATCATCGTCGCTTCGTCAGTCCCTCGCGCGCGAATCGTCCGTCGTTCGCGTCGCGCGCGCGCTTGAATTCTCGCCGAATTCCACGCACGTCTCGAATCACCCGCTCGAGGTTCTCCGGCCTGAGCGCGAACGCGGCGGTCAACGCGATCGGCACCGCGAGGTAGACGGCGAATTTAAATCCCTCGAGCCAGGGCTTGCCCATGACGCCGCGCGCGTCGCGCGGTCGCGACGGACACGCGCGCGACACGTCGATCGACGTCGCGCGCGAAATGTCGCGACGCGCCGTCGACGTCCTCGCGCGCGCGCCCTCGACGCGCGCGCGCGGCGTTCCGAAGCGCGATGGATGGAGAAAAATTCACCGCGCCGTCGCGACCGCGCGCGATGGCGAACGGGCCGTCGACGCGCGCGCGCGCGGTCGCGACGCGCGGTGGGTGCGAATGCGCGCGCGGTGCTGACGCGGCACATCGCGACGCCGTCCGTCGACCATGGGGTGCGTCTCGAGCAAGGACGGGACGACGCCCGCGCCCGGGGTCGCCCGCGCGTCGTCCGCGGCGCCGACGACGATCGCGGGCGCGACGGTGGAGGCGAGGACGGCGACGGTGGCGCGAGAGGAGGGATTCGCCGAGGTCCCGCTGCGCCCGGGGCACGAGCGAAAGCGCGGGAGCGGACGCGAGCGCGAGACGCGCGCGAGCGAGCGAGGGACGCCGAGCGCGTCGGACGCGGCGGTGATACGAGACATGACGGACGCGGTGTCGAGCGTGGGGAAAGGGGGGGCGACGAAGGCGGACGGGCGAGCGAACGGAAAGACGATACCGAAGCCGAGACCGGTGGGACGGCGACACGAAGAGTCGGAGAAGTCGAAGTCGCAGAGAAAGAACGAGCGCAAACGGGAGCGGGCGAAGCAGAAACGCGCGGAGGAGCGGGCGATGACGGAACACGTCGCGCCGCCCGCGGTGGAGCGAGTGAAGAGCTCAAAGTCGGCGGACAAGGACCTGTATTAGAACGTCCGGAGCGGCGGGAAATACCGAAGAACATGTTAATAACGTAAACGTCGTCCTCTATTTTCCCGGCATCACCGCCGTGGTTCGTCGGCTCCCGCATGGGGCGCGCGCGAAAACGAACCGGTGTAGTACCCCGCGTAGTACCACGCCAAGAGTAAATTAGCGAGCTCGTCAGGATCGTACCCATCGTCCGCGTACGAGCGCGCGGTGTCGTACGCCGAGTCGGTCATGTCTGGCGGAATCTGCGGCGGACCCATCGGCGATCGCGCGGTTGGTGGTGAACGATGATACCGCGGCGAGCGTTCGCTCGGCGGCGGCGGTCCTCGCGCCGGCGGCGGCGGTCCTCTACCGCGTCTAAACGGCGAAAACGCCGCAAAATCGTCCTCGAAGTGCCCGTACCAATCGTCCCCTCTCGCGTAGTATCCTCCGTACGCGTCGTAAGGGTCGTATCCTCGCGGCGGCGGCGGCGGCGGCGGCGGGTACGAAGGACGCCGACCGTACGCGTCCCCTCCGTAAGACGTCTCTGCGTAGTAATACGGCGGCGGCGGTCGCACCGGCGACGACGACGGTGATCCCACGCGCCTCGCTCGCGGTTCGAAAGATCTCGGATCGAACGCGGGCACCGTCGCGCCGTCCACGCCGCGCGCGTCGTCCTCGCGCCGCTCCGCCGCGCTCGCCCCGCGCCGACTCTCCTCCCTTTGCCGCTCGTCCGCGCTCGATGGCGCCCCACCGTGTCGCGCGATTGCGTCATTGTACGCGCGCACGAGCGCGTCGTCATCCCAAGCGTCGCCGCCGTCGCGCGTCGACGGGCGGTTTCTCATGACTCAATCCTCGCCGCGCGCGTTTGGACAGTTGCGCGCGTTCGATGACGTCGACTGATGACGTCGTTCGCTCGTACGAGCGCTCGAAAGCGTCCTTTGCACGTCGTTCTTCGATCCTGTCGCTTCAAGGAATCGCGTCGAGAGAGTGTCGCGCGCTGCTGTGTGTGGTCATTTCAACTTTGTCCTCGAGCTCAGTCGAACGCGAAGCCGGTCGATCCGTGTCGGAGTGCGGTCATCAGGCGCTGCTCCAGGACGTCCTCGGATGGATACGCCGCC
The DNA here is from genome assembly GCF_000214015.3 of Ostreococcus tauri. Taxonomy (NCBI): domain Eukaryota; kingdom Viridiplantae; phylum Chlorophyta; class Mamiellophyceae; order Mamiellales; family Bathycoccaceae; genus Ostreococcus; species Ostreococcus tauri. The sequence goes on along the minus strand of NC_014429.2, from coordinate 410,490 downwards.
ATTCGAAGCGTGTTGAAGCACGTCGATGCGGTCGGAAGCTTTGTCGGAGGAGCAGAAGAGTCGATCCAGCATCTCCACTGCGGCTGAAGGTTCGCAAAGCCGCCGACGGGGAGAAGCGGCGACCCGGTAGAGAATTGCAACAGTTTCGATCGATCTTCCGCACTCATGCGTGTGATGACGTTCCAGAACCATTTCATTTGATCATGGTTACCTGCGAGGTCATCGACGTGCTTGCGCCACTCCTGGGCGTCAACATCGTGTGTACCGACGATTTGGCTACCGAACTCCTCGGGCGTCAGGAATTTGAGTGTGGACTCCTTTTCGATCAAGTTCAGTAGACCGCGTTTGATGCACTTCGCAGATGTGTCGTCAACAATGCTCGACACGATTTCTTGAAGACGAACTTGAATGAACTCACGTTTGTTCTTGCTCGTCACTTCCACCTGTGTATTCGTCTTGGGATCCATGAATGACAGACACAGCTCTTCGACGGCGTCGGTTTGCTGGACGTATCGAATCGACTTCACTTGCTGCGGCTCGACATCTTCGAGCTCTTCGATAGTTATCGAAGCCGTGGAAGCGCCGCCGATGACACGCTTTAAGAAAACCTTTGAGAATGGAATTGGCAGAAAGGTACCATGGAGGAGCGTGTACGCGAGCAATTCACCAAACGTCTCAAGTTCCTCTGCGCGTCCTTGTCGATCGATACCTCGTTTGAGAGAGTACGTGTGACTATCATCCAGTTCGAATAGCTGTGTCTGCGGTTGATCCGCATCGCAGAGCTGTTTTGCGATCATCCCGAATATCTCCCTCGTGACACCCGGTCCGCCGGCCACCAACTTACCGGCGGCGTCCTTCGAGCAGAAAATTACGCCATTGCGCAAGAGTGAGAGAGTTTTTCGTCGTTCGTTCAACAGATCGGACCAAGGGTTATCCATCGATAGTCCAAACTTTCTCCAGCGATATTCACGGTCGACAAAACGGCTTTCTAGCTGAAGCAAACTGAGTCGATGTGTCGTGCTAAGAATCGTCATGCCACCCACCTTGAGAAGCATTTCCGTGAGCGATTTCACGAGCGCCATGTTGTTCATGGTCGCTATGCATTGATTGAGGGTATCGTAATATGTTGGAATTGTAGCGAGAAGTTCGAAGACTTTCTGGACTTGAGTACGCGAATTTCCCTCCACCGTCTTGTCCTCCGTCGCGCACAGGAGCATGGATTCGAGTTGCTCGACGGCGTCGGCTCTCAGCAAGTGCATGACTGCTTCGCGTTCGCTATGGAAATTTGCATACAGGAGCGGAATCCACCCACTCTTGTCCACGGCGAGTCGATTAGCGCCGCGGTCCAACAAGACCTTTATCGATTCCGTTCGACCTTCTGCGGAGGCGTGATGTAAAGGCGTGCTTCCTTGAAAATCTCTGATGTCCACAAACGAGGGGACTTCATCAATCAGCATCTGAAGCGTCGCTACGCTGCCCGCACCGGCGGCGATGTGTACCGCCGTGCATCCTTCTATTGCGTCGTGCGTCCTAATTACGGCCCGTGATGCGTTAGTAAGCCTCGCTTCCTGCAGCAACTCCCAAACAACGGTCTCCCATGTTGCGCCGGCGCCCGCAGCAATCATGAGAGGCGTGCGGTTACCTCTCGCGTCGTCATCAAAGACGCCGGCGGTCGGCGTTCTTGGTCCCTCTTCGTCACATAATGGCGAAGACTCAGCCATGATGGCCGCCTTGACGCACTCGGCGCTCGGGAAATCGTTGTTGACCGCCGAGTGCACGAGGGATCCACCGGTCAAATTTACGGGCCAACCGCCGCGACGACCGCGGCAAAATTGCCTCAACCCAATCATTTTCTGAATGGCGTGGACGAAACCGACGTGGCCCTTGGAGCACGCGGTGTGTAGAGCCACACTCACGTCGTCCACGTGCGGTCGCGAGGACGTCTTGTCCTCGACGCGTCCGGAGGTGCGCATGCCTTTGACTAGAAACGCGCTCGCCACTCGCGACGCGTCGTGCGCCGCCGCCGCCATCAACGCCAATCCAGGTCGCGGTGGATCTTCCATCCGAGCGAGCGATCGCTTAAACGCCGCGACATCATCATTTCGAAGCGCCTCGTCCGCGCGAGAGCCGAAACTCACCGTTCGCCATCCAGTCGCGAGACCACTCTCGTTCGAGTTCGACGTCTCCGCCTCCTCTCCTGAATCATCGATGAAATCCCGTTCCTCAGAGCCCGAGACGGACGCCTCCGACGCCGACGCCGACGCATCCGTCCTCGCCAACGCCTCCAACCGCGCGCCCGGCGACGCCGTCGCTAACGACGCTCGATGTCTCGCCAGCGCGTCCGCTCGTCGATCTCGCATCGACGACGCCCGCGCGCTCTTCCTCGGCGTCTCCTCCGCGCTCGCCTCTTCCGACGACATCACCACGCATTCGCGTCGTCGCCGCCGCCGCCGTCGCGACCGCGCGCGCGCGCGTTCGCTCGCCGCGTCCCGCTCGCCCATCACCGCGCGCGTCGCGCAGACGCGCGCGCGCGCGTCGCGGCACCGCGTCGCGTCGCGCGGTCGACGCCGACGCGCGTCGCGCGGTGAGGACGTGGGGAATATTTTAACGCGCGCTCGTCGGGCGCCGCGACGTCCGGGGCGCGGTCGCGTCGCGCGCGGGACGACGACGCGCGGGGCGTCCGTCGTCGCGACTGGGGTCGGGACGACGCGCGCGCGACGGTTCGTGTCGCGTCGAGGGCGACGGCGACGCCGCGTCGGGGCGGCGCGGAGGGATGGGGGTAATTTTAGACGCGCGCGCGCGCGTCGGGGGGCGTCGCGGCGGCGTCGCGGCGCGCCGAGGGGCGAGGACGGGACGTCGGGACGATCGAGATGACGGTTCGCTTTCGCTCGGGTGGGTGGGACCGGTGAGAGGTGAGGTGCGCGACTGCGCTATTAAAAGAGAGAAAAATGTGCGTCTGATGGACGCGTCGAGGACGCGGACGCGGTGATCGGCGCCCCGTTAGATGACGGAACCGTAATCCGGTCCGCTCTTGGCGCCGGGGGGGGCGAAGGCGAGCGGCGCGCGCTCGGCGGAATCGCTCGTCGGCGCGCCAAGGCGGACCCGCCGAGACGCAATCGCGGCGGCGAAGGCCGAGGCGATCGCCAAGGCGATGAAAATCGTGACTGGCACGCCGATTTCGTGCGTTGACGGCAAGGTGGGGGATGCACCGCGGTGACGTCGCTCTGGGGCGACGCCGAGACGCGAAGACGCGCTCGGGGCATTGGACAAGTTGCTGTTCTTTTCGCACTTTTTGAACCAATTGTCGACGCGAAGAGCGGTGATCCCGGCGCCATCCTTGATGCCGATGACTGAAATCTGATACTGACCAACATCATCGTCGGCGAACTTCACAGAGAAGACGCCTCGACCCGTCGAATTGAAACATCTGATTTGATACGGCGGGGTCGTCACATCCACCGTTTGGGACATCGTCGCGGCGGAATCCGAACAATCGGAACGCTTCTTCGTTACGTACACGTTCACGCCTGAGCAGTCGATTTCTTCCGCAAACTCTGCACCAAAATATTGCGCCTCACTGAATGTTCTCAAGCGAACCGGCGCTACGGTGTCGACGGTAAGAAGTAATCTTTGATCGGAAACGTACTCGTGCACCGAAGCATCCGCGAGAGACGAAGCGCCGCCGCAGAAGCTCTTAACACGCAGCTCGTACACGCCATCTTTGAAGCCGCTTAAAAGCTTTTCATACTGACCGTTCGTGTCCCAATCGAACCTGCATCCATCCGAACGAGATAACGCGCACACAAAGTTGAACTTCTTGCTATCGTGCGCCGGCGCGCCCTCGTCCTTCGCTGTGATCCACTCGCCACCCTTCACCGGGCGGTACTGCAATCGAACAAACTTTAGGCGCGTGTTCATCAAAGGATCACTCGGCGTTGTTGGACTATCTGGCCACAAAACGTACCGATCGGGATTATTGACGACCAAACTCAACACGCTCGAAGTTTCAGGAGAGACGCTCGACGTGAGATACTTGGACACTGTCGACTGATCGAACTGCACCTTTGGACACGACTGCTCCCAACTCATCGGGTTGAGATTTCGTGTGAACGAGATGGCGTCTCTATAAAGATTGATCATCTCCGACTCGCAAAGACTAACCAAACTGAGTTGCAAGTACTTGATGTTTCTCGTCGAGTAACCAGGTTCGACCGCGAGGTTCATGAAAAGCTGAGAAATGTGCGTCTGTCTCGTGAGGCTGTCTCCTTCGACGAATTTCAAAGGCAATGAGTCGCCGATGGATAAAACTTTGCCGTTGATTGAGAATATCGAGTCTGCCAGCTCGCTGCCTTGATATGGTGCGCTTTTCGCGGCGTTGTACACGGCGTCCGCTACTTCTCGAGGTGTCTTGTTCGCGGCGGCTTGCTCCGCCGCCGACACCATGGACGATATCATTTCCGAGCTCTTCGCGATAGTGAGCGCCGCCACGGTTTTCACGCTCTCCGCAACTTCGCTCGAAGACTTATCGGCGTCGGATGCGTCGTACGCGGCGGTGATCACCTCGTCGATCGACGATCTGAGACCGTCCACGACGCGCAGAGCAAACTTGGACGACTCCCTGTACGGCGAATAGTTTTCCACGACGATCTCATAAATGGCGCGTTGACTCGGATTAAGCCCTTCGGTCGGCACGCCCGTGCTCAAGGGCACCATCAGCTTGACGCTTGACTCTCTGAAAACGGTGCCGAGTTCTCCTGGACATTTACTACGACCACCCATCGTCTTGAACAGCGGAGTCCCAAACCTCTTGTCGGCGCCAACGTGCACGACAAATTTGTCACCGAGATCTGGGTCCCCGAGGGTGTAGGTCGTAGTCATGAGACCGCGTTTATTCCACGCAAACGCGCGCTCTCTGCCGATGGAACGCTCAAACGAAGCCTCGGCGCCCGTCTTGAATTCAACTTCAAACCCAGGGCTAACTTCCGACTTGATCTCAAACTCGCCTCCTACGTCGAAGCCACCACTCACCTCCAGAGAAACCGCGTATGAGCTGTCCGAAAGAATTTCATCCGAGTAGAAGGAAAAGTCCATCGAATGTCCGCCGCCACTGAAGGTGAGGAAGATGTCGCCCTTCTCGCCTTCGGCTTGACCGACATTCTGCACGCCTGTGGATGCTGTCCCTCCCGTGAGGGAGGCAACGATTCTCTCAGCACTTCCCGCGTCTAACGAAGACCCCTCCGAATCGATAGGAGTCCACCGCGCGTCCTTGGCTGCTTCTTGCATCGCGAATGAATATGATCCCTCCTCGCTGTCATGCCTAAGTTGCTCATCGTAATCTGGAATGACTTCTTTTCTGCTGCCTTTGATTATTGACGCCGGGCCGTCGTACTCCATAAACGGTAGCAAACGAGCCTCAGAAGCGAAAACAAGAGGGCCACTTATTGCTGTGTACAACGTCAACATGCCCGCAGTACTCGGCGATATGAGAGCCGAGCCTGCTAACGCGGGAGCAACTTGGGCGGCTTCCAGTGACGCGTACTCCATCCACTCTTTCGCCAAGTCAAACATCGGGCCGTCCTTTAAACTCCACACTTCCGTTTCCTCAAAATGTTCCGTGTACTCTTCGATTTTCTCTCCGAGAAGTGATCCAATCATAGACTCTGGCCCTGTGTATGAACCAAGTATCGAGTTCAGAGCCGCGTCATCTACCGGCGACGACCAGCTCAGTGTACGATTCCACGCGTCAATTTTTCTTGCGATGTACGCTGCCCAATCGTCATTCACCGCACGTACGCTATTCACATTTACATCGAGGGGACGAAGGGAGTTATCCACCGCTATATTACCCTTCAGAGCCGCGGATTGCAAAAACTTGAGATTGGGGATTATCTTGGCTTCAATCTCGTGCACGTTGACGACGTACGATGTCGGCTTGCGCGGCATCCAAGTGATGTGAGGCGCGCTCACGAGGCAGTGTTTGCCGTCTCTCTTCGGGGAAAAGTCGAGAACGTCCGATGTTGTGTACACCAACTCGACACCAGCACCAAGAATCACATCACCTGCTCGCCCTGGAAGTTCGGGATCCTGGCTACTGCGCAGCGCGCGCTGCGTCGTGAGCACAATGTCCCAGCCTTCATCCGTGCTCGAGCTCACCGAAAATTCCGGCGCTTTGAAGTTGGCCTTGCCAGCGACGCCTCCTTCGAATTCTCCGTTAAGGATTTCGGTGCTCGCTTCCGCCGTATAACCCAAGTTCAATCCAAGCTTGAATTTACCCTTGCCTCCCTTCTTACTCTCAGATTCAAACTTGCCTCCAACCTTCGCGGCTCGACTGCTCGCGAGCGAGTACTCAATCGTCGTTTGTGTTCCAGATGATAGCTCGGCGTAAGAATCGCCTCCAGGTGGATCGTGCACGACGCAGTAAACCAAACCTTCCAGCGGTACTGTCGCCCAGTTCACGGAGTTGCTCAGACCATCGCCGACTCGCGGTCTGGACCCGAGAGCGATGAGTTCTCGGATGGCTTTCGTCGCGACGGAGACGAACAGGTCGTTTCTGGTCACTTCCACGCTCACAGTGCGTCTGTGCGTACCAGCGAGATTCGGTGCGCCGGCTTCGATCATCATCGCCGTGACGGGCGCGCCCGTAGCGTTTGCCTGAGGAAAAATTAATTCCCCTGAGTCTTTCGTGAGCTCCACATCGAAATCACACGATACCCCACCGCCGCGTTCAGAGTGACACTCTGAATCGTCTGGATTGGTTACGTCCTGACGAATTTTTACGACTGTGCTCCCAGTACCCTTCGCCTTGTTTGGGAGCGCGGCGAAACATGTGTCGTATCCCGTCTCTTTGCTTGGATTTGAGTGAACTTCAAAAACTTTGACGTGAATCTCTCTGCTAGACTCCACCGCAAATGGTAGGTCTGTGGCGTGAGACGCCCCGACAAAGTGCTTAGGCGTGAGGGAGCCGCTAGGTTGCGAAGGATCATAACACGTCGTGTCTTTGTATGCCTCGCCGATGACGGGAACGTACGCCTCCGGAATGTCAACGCAAATCCACCCGTGATACTTGTAACGAATCTGCTGCCAAGCGTTTTCATTGCGCAATAACGCGAGTCTCTCCAATGCGTTCCGTCGCCTGAAAAAGTCGACGACGCTTCCATCTTCCGTTTGGCATCCTTTGAACCAAGGTTCATTTTTTATCTTCTCGCCCAGTGGTCCGAGGTCCGGTCCCGAGTCGAGAATGATGGAGTAATCCATCGGTGCAAAAGGCCACACCCTGGCGTTCGTCGGAAGTGGCTCCTCGGTGGTAAACTTACCTTCGGGTAATCCCTGAGTGTTCGCCATCCAACCACCGATTTGATCCGACGTGACATACTGGGATGGATGACAGCCGTTGACGGGCGTGATTTTGAACCTCGCCCCTTTGTACAGCGTCTCGCACTGACCTTGATACAGTCCCAAATCAATGTTACCCTTGGTGACATCCGTGAAGAAGATGTACGCGTTATCGATGATGCGTACAAACGTAAATTCCATAGGGTGCGTTGAGCAGTCAACCTCCATCGCAGCGTCCGCAACGGTTCGTCCCGTGTAACACAGCGTGTGATTGGGGAATGATGCGGAAAATGTGAACGACTTACCGCGCGTTACCGCGATCTCAAACCAACCAGACTCGTCTGTCTTGTATTCTTCCGGCTCACCCTCACCGTCGACTTCGTTCACCTTGATACTTGCCTCGTACAGGCCGCATCTTGTGGAACCAGCTGTTCGCGATTTTGGAAATATCACTGCTCCGCGGACGATCACCGTGGTTTGATCCTGAAACTGCATTTCAGTGGTGGAGCGATGCCTGAATTGAACCTCGCTGGCGTTCATTTTTGCCTCGCTAGAAAACATATTCACGTCAAAGTGCTTCGTGTCTGAATCAAGTCCTGTGCTGAATATATGCGTGATGTCGTCGTAGCGCTGCGTGGCACGCAGCACTGTCGATGAACTAGTATCTTTGATCACGCGCGCGTAGATATCTGCCTCGGATGGACTTGCCGCATCGGCTGCGAGCGAAATCAGGTTCCCACTCGGACCTGATCCAAGAAGTGGAACAATATGGGTCAACCTAGCATCCCCGATCGGCGAGATAGCCGTCGTTTTTTTGTCGCATGAACGGTGCGTCGCCGCGAGTGGGTCCGCTTGCGACGAGACGAGTTTCTGATAGACGGTGTTCCAATCCGTAGAGTTTCGAGGCAGCGCCGCAGAACCTTCGCGGATGAGTGCAAACTTGGCGCATTTCGTGGATTCCTCGACGAAATCTGATAGGTATTTGGCGTCGAGGACGGGATAGACAAGGAGGGGATCGACCTTGAGCTCACCCGTGCGCATTTTCACGGAAACCGCGTTGAATTCCGCTACACTCAGAAAGCCGTCACCATCAGAATCGAACTCGTTCCAGAGAGAGTCGACGATGATCGCGCGCCCCGTCGTCGGGAAACCCGTGATGGCTTCGATGTGCGCCTGAAGTTCGCTTCGCGATACACTCGTCGATTTGTCCGTGTCAACTGTGGCGATCTGCCGAGGCGTGGCTGAAGGGCCCGTTGAGCCCGTTTGCTTGATGAGTACGAGCAATACCTGCGACGGCTTCGGCGCCTCTGCGCGACTAGAAGATTCAACAACTCGCAACGCCTCGAGAGGAAACGTCTCTTCCTTGTACGCGCCAACGAGCACCGTTGTTTTTGCAGGAATCGTCTCTGATGTATCCTTCATAATGAACTCATACTGCCCATTTGCATCTGTGACGGAGGAGAACCTACAGTTCGTTTGCACCGCAGATGTGGATATTTCCGTGATCTGCGCCTTCGGACCGAGCTTCACGCGTTGAAGGTAATTCGTCACTTGGATCATCTCGGCATCTGAGAGCGCGCGTGACCAAATCATCACCTCTGCGACTGCCCAGTCGGAAGTGGCCCGCTCACTGGCGCAATGTTCACAGTCTTTCGCGTAGTTGATGCCCAGATACTTGTCGCTGGAGGCACCGCTTCTATCACTCAACGCAACGTTCGTACCGTCAACGTACGCACGTTTACCATCGTTCGTACCGCACATGACAAGCCAGTCGTCGACCACACCATGACCAACTTGGTAACTCGTCACCCAAGCATCGTAGTAGGCAACGCCTCGCAATCCATTCCAGTGCCCGTGCGCGAAGTTGCCGGTGCCTTCAAATATCCGCTGCTTATTAGCCCCCGTGTACCGCGACAGCGTGCACAACGTCCACTTCCCAGCCGGTATGGCGCGTCCAAAATCATACTTGGATTTAGAGTCTCCGTGTAGCGCGCGCACTGGGTGCGTCGCGCCGTGGCCCGCCTCCGTCTTTACGGTTACTTCTCCGCCCACGACTTCGCCCTTCAGCGCTCCAACAGAGCTGTGCCAAACTGCACTGGCATTTTGACTCTCGAACCATGCATACATTCCTTCCATAGGCAATGACCCGTCGACGCCATTGCTCCACGGTACACTCACCGTGATGAATTTACCATGAAACGATTTCAAGCGAGAGCCTTCACACTTGTAACTATAGCACGCGTACGTAGCGTCCAAAGTTGTCGACGATTCGTCGAAGGCGCAGGCATGGCCATGGTTTCCATCATTTCCTGAGTCGTAATCTTGCACGTGCGCCTCTGGCACGACGGAAGATTTTGTCACGCAAACCTGCACTTTGTGAATCGAGCTCCACCGCGCGAGCTGGACGCGAAGGTACTCGCCCTGTGATATCAAGGACGAACCTGATTCTGGCGAAGGGTCACCGTCGGTAACGACGAACGTGTCTTCTCTCGCTGTTGCATGAATTGCGTTTGTGTGCTCTGCACGCATGTACAGCGCGAGGTTGCGCGTGACGGTGTCACTTTTCGGAGTGACCAAGGTGCCATTTGAAAACGAGAAATCAGCGCAGATGCGCACGTAAGGTACTGGAGACGTTGATGAGCCCGCCGTCACTTTACCCTCAAGCTCTCCAATCCATGGCACCTTGAAAAAGTGAGTGGTGGAAACAAAGTCTTGAACGTCTGCGGACGTTTTCGTACGGACTTTGTAGTACCAAAGCAGATTTGGTTTTGTCCCGGCGTCGCGATCCATGTATGTGATCGAGCTGAATTTGTTCACACAGCCGAGTAAATCGCCGTCCATTTGAATAACTGTCTCGTAGCTCGACGCCACGTCAGCGGCCGATTTACGAAGCATTTCGAAAGAAACTTCTTGCCAACTTGTGTCTCGATAGGTGAACGTGACGCCTGACATACCGAGCGTTGCCATGACGTCGATGGCCGAGCCGTCGTAATACAACGCCGCTGTACAAAACGTTTCAGCATGCGTCTCCAACGGTTGTCCAGCCAAAACAACGCTCGCACACACGACACGTCGCGACGCTGGTGTCGCATGCGCTCTTATCGCGCACACCGGACGATGCCCACAATTGTAGGAGTCGATGAATGTCGCTCGGCTCACTTGTCCAGTGTAGACTCGGGTGTCATCAAATTCGACGTCAACAGCGCCAAAGAGCTCAAACTGGCTCATCAATTTGAGGATCTTTCGTGGTTGATTCGGCGGCATCGTGCGATCTCGTTTGTAAGAAGCAGAGTCGGAAGTGGTGCCAACGTTGCCAGTGGGGTTGGCAAACAACACCAAACCGTCCTTTGAGTTCAGGGCAAATCCGACGTACGACCAGGAGCGGCAAGAGATGCCAGAGATCTCCAAGCGACGATCAATCTTGCTACTCTGCGCGTACTCCACGATTAAACTCAATGACCCGCCTTGAGGCTTGAGGTAAAGTTGTAGCACGTGCTTAACTCCACCGTTTGTGCCTACGAAATACGCTATGGTCATTTTTTGAGTATCCGTTCCGGCATTGCCGCCGCACGTTCCGTACACCCAACTCGTGACGGCGACGTCGTCCGTGAAATCAAAGTCTCCGTACCGATAACTGTATCGCGCGCCACCGGGCGACTTAACGGGCTTTAAACAGAGTGCTCCGTCGCCGCCTTCGCATCGGTCGATTGTTCTCGGTCGATCGACGGGTGTTAGATCGGGTACACCACGATTTTTGTCGCCGCTCACCGGTGTGGAAGCCGAGACGATGCGATGAGCGTCACTCGCGTCATCGAACAGAAAGTTCGCGATGAGAGATTCCTGAGTGTCCTCGTAACTTCCAGAGACTGGACGAATATCCGTGAGCTCCGTCGAAACGTAGACTCCGTCCACGAGCGAGTAGTCTCTGCTGTTCGGAGAGCTTCCCACGGCGGAACGCTTGTCGTACATCATGCCGTCAACAAACAAGCACGCGTAGTCGCCGAGAGTGACTGGCTTTGTGTAACGCCACGTTACACGCATCGCCGTGGCGTTTTGGCGACACTGCTCTTCAGTACTCTCGCGACCAGGGCTATCGGTAGGATAGACCGAACCATCGAACACGATGAGGCCCTCGCCGCACTCCATGTCGTTCGTTTTCGCGCGCATCACTTGCGATGGTTTGAGCTCCAAGGCGCCGTCCAACTCTTCGTCCCACGCGCTCATAATGTGCGTGTCGGCACTCTGCATCTTCAGTGCCGCGGTGATTTCGGTGCGCGAGAGCTTGCCATCCTCGGGATCGTTATCGTATCTTCTAAAGATGGCTTCTTTTGCCTTGTATATTTGAACTTGGTCCCGACAATCGGCGACGTTGAACTCGTCTGAGGTGAGCAGTAAGTGCCTTGCGACATTTTCTAGAGGATTCTGCGCGTTGCCCGCCGGGATATTGTCTGAGCAGCCCGAGAGAAGTTGGAATGTGTGCAGGGACTTCCACGATTCTGCCGGTGGATGGACGTGAGTTTTATCGTCGTTCAACACAAAGTAACAGGAATATTTGATCGAATATGTCCCGCTCACCAGTTTTCCACTCTTATCCGTCATCTCGAGAGCCCGCGGTTGAAAGTCGGTCCAACTTCTGCACGGCATCGCATTCGTCCACTTTCCATCGCAATCGACGCCGTCCTTTTGCACGCGCACCTCGCATCGAAGACCGCCGGCACGCGCGTTTTGCCTGGCAATTTCAGACTCAAAGCAGTCACCGTTGCATGACGTAGGGTGCGTCACTAGAACTCCAAAGTCGTACGAGAACGTCGACACCAGTCTCGCGGGGCTCCTGAGCGATACCGTGACGCCCGTCTTCGCCCCTGGTGGAGGCGGTGACGGCGGCGGTGGAGGGGGTGGAGACGGCGGCGGCGGTGGAGGGGGAGAGGGCGAGGGCGGCGGCGGGGACGCGTACTCCACGCGACCTATCGTTCCTTGAGACGCCGCACCGCGCGTCGGTGTCACCAAACCTTGCAATGACAGTATACCTCGATCGCACGAAAACGTGGGAGGCGCCCAACCATGGCCGTACGGCGCCCAGTCGGATCGCAACTTTAACGTGTGAGGCGTGTCGCTCGTGGAAAACGCGATGCCGGAGAGCGAAACCCATGAGTGCGCGTGATGTCCCCACGCGTCGATCTTACCGTTGGTGCGAACATTCACGCGCCACTGGTACTGGTGGTGGTTTACTTGAAATATCAGGTCTCCTCCTTTCGGTCTGCAACCGGGAGGAAGCGTTGCGATGTGGTTTTGACGCCCGTCCTTCGCGAGGCCACTCAAAATGACGAGGCCGTCGACGCACGAGTACGCCGGCCTCGCCCAATGAGCCCCGTACACTTTCCACCCGTTCTCCAACTGCAAATCCCTGTTTTGTGTTGTGGAAAAGATGATTCCACTGAGCGAGATCCAACCGTGGGCCTGTCCGCCGGTGGCCCAATAAATGCACCCGTCGCTCCCGCGGACGGTCACCCGAGCCTGATTGTCGTGATTATTAATGCTGAACGTGAGATCTCGGTCTCTGAACGGCCGACAGTTCGGGGGGAGATAGGCGATGCAGTGTCCCCATTTTCCTGCTTTTATCAAGCCACTCACGGTCACGACGCCCCCCGAGCACGTGTATGTGAGCGGTGCGTACACACTACCCAAGTTGTACCATCCGTTAACCATAGACAGACTGTGGCGCTGCGAGTTGGCGTACTTTATGCTCGAGATGGAGCTCCACGCGTTATTTCGAAAACCGCCGGCGATCGCGATGTCGCCACTGTTTTCTATAAAGTCCAGCCGCTGAGTGCTGCCATCTTGATTTCCCGTGAAAAGGAGCCGTTTCGGTGAGCTCATGGGACACGTCGAAGACGGTGGCGCGGGAAGCTTGAACATGTTCCCACCCCATTCGTGAGGTCTGATCAAACCTTGAACGACCGCGAGCCCACCGATCTCGGCGCACGCGTACATAGCGGGCGCATGGTGACTGTCATAGTTGTACCAACGATCCAATGAAGCACGTTCCTTCCTCCCGGTCACGAACGTGATGCCGCTTAGAGAGAGCCAGCCGTGGTCGCGTCCGCCGGCGACCCAGTAGACGCATCCGTCGCTCGGGCGGATTTGCACTCGGGCCTGGTTTGCGTGATTATTCACGCTCCAACTGTAATACTCCGTGGTACGACAGTGCTTCGGTAAATACGCCATACATTGTCCCCACGAACCACCGCGAATCATGCCGCTCAACAAGACGATCCCGCGTGAATGCCAGCCGCAGAAAATCCGCGCAGGTGCGAAGCCGGCGTTGTAATTGATCCAATTGTGGTGTAAAGCTATCTCGTCCAGACCGCTCGTAGCGAAATGGATTCCTTCAAGCGAGATGTAGTGCGTCGGCGTCGTCTGCACCCAAACGTGCCCATTCGTGTGAATCTCTATCCTCACGATTTTGTCCGGCGACGTCGCGCCGTTGAAAACGAGAATGCCCTGCGTCGGGCGGCAACCGTTCGGGAGAATCGCGATGCGGGAAGGCGCCGCCCCGCCCCTGATCAAACCTCCGAGAGAGACTATTCCATCGGAGCAAGAGTACGAAGCCGACGCGTATCCGCCTCCATAGTTGACCCACGGGGATTCCAACGCGAGTGGTTGGCGACCTTTCATGGCGTAGACGATGTTATTGATCTCCGTCCACTTGTGCCGTCCATTTCCTTGGATATACTTGACCGTACCGTCAGCGCCAACGTCTACGCGATGCGAGTATTCGTGCGAGTTCGCCGCGAAGATCATGGCGCCGTTCACTTGCGCGGGATAACACCCTTTTTCCTCCGCGCTCTGCGTGAGGCTCCGCACCTGCCAAGAGCTCGCGGCGTTCACCCCTACACCCCAATCAACGTCGTGATGGTAATGCCACCCGGGATAAAACGTGAAGAAGTTTCCACTCAGCTCGTCGCTGGCGTCGTTTGTCCACAGCAAACACTTGTAACCAGGGGCGACGTACAGGGAATTGACCTTGTTGTCCATTCCCGCCGCGTTGATTTCGACATAGGAATACATTCTTTCGGGCTCCCAGAGATCATACCAAGCGCCCGATCCGACCTCTCCATCGAATACCGTACACGGTGCGACACTCTCGACGTCCACATCGCTCGCTCTGTCGGGCAACCACTCGCCGCGATAGTGCAAGTTGGTGTATCCTTCGTAAAAGGTTGCCACCGCGCCGGTGCGCGAGGCACCATCCCAGAGTCGAAGACGATACCCTTTCTTCACCCAGACGCTCGAGATCGTATTTCCTCCGGCGGCGCCGACGTCGAGAGAGTTCCCCGTGTTATCCCATTTCGACATCGTACCGGTTTGATAATCTTTCCACGCGAGCGCCTTCGCGTCCGAAGCGAGCTCGTTGTACCCTCCCGGCGCGTAGTCGACCCGCATGGAGCTCACGTGATTCAACAGGCCTACGTTATTGAGGTCGTGATACATGTGCCAACCCGGGTAATACGTCACCGATGTGCCCTCGCCGATGTCTTTGTACAGCGTACACTTGTATCCGGGCGCCACGTACACGCTGTCGGCTTTGTTGTCCATTCCTCCGAGGTTGGTGTACAGATGGCCGACGCTCGTGGCGTCGAACCACATCCCAGGGTCGGATGTGCCTCTGTCGTGTTGAAAGATCGTGCACGGAGCCTCGAGCTCGACGTCCGCGTCCGACGCCCTGTCATTCATCCAGTCTCCCGGGTTGTACGCCAAGTTTGAGAATCCTCCGTAAAACGTCGTGACGAGCCCGTTTCGATTCGGATGCTGCCAAAGACGAAGACGATAGCCCTCTTTGACCCAGACGGCGGATATCTGATCCCCAGGCACGTTCCCGAGCCCGACGCCGTTCCCCACCCTGGTCCAGTCGTTATAAACGCCGACGTGGTCGTAATGCTGCCACGCCCGCGCGAGCGTGCTCGGCGGTACGTCCTCCAACCAATCCCCAGCGCCGTGGCCAAAAAACTCCCCGAGCTCCGCGCTCGCGTTCATCCCGATCCCGATCGCGCTCGCGACCGCGCTCGCGAACAGCGTCGAGGCGATCACCGCTCGCGCGCCGAGCTCGCGCGCGCTCGCGCGTCGTCCCGTCGCGCGTCCGCGCCGCGCGCGTCGTCCGCGCCGCGCGCCGTCCGCGCCCGCGTCCTCATCGACGCGCGTCATCGTCGTCGTCGTCCACGCGCGCGCGCTCGACGCGTCGTCGAACGCGGGACGTCGACGACGCGGTGATCGCGAAAACGCGTCGCGCGGGGTGTTGGCTTTCGTGTTCACGTTGGGTGTTCACGGTGGGTGTTCACGTTGGGTGTTCACCGGAGCGTGCGTACTCGAGGACGAATCGGGCTATGATTTCTATTTTTTACACACACCGACCGTTTCACCGACCGCGGGCGCGGCGCGGCGCGACGCGACGGCGGCTCGACGTCTACGACGACGGCGCGACGGACGCGGCGGACGCGGCGGCGCGCGAGCCGTCGCGAGACATCGCGCGCGTCACCGCGTCCAGAGAAGTGCTCACGCCTCGACCGATGGTATCCGTGACCTCGTACCGGCGGTTGAGTTCCGACGCGGTTTCAGCCGCGGTCGAGACGGTTCGACCGATCGTCTCGACGACGCGATGCTTGTCGTTGAAATCCGTCGCCGCCTTGGCCGTGGTGGTCACCGCCGCGACCGCTTTTTCGCTCACGCGATGCTCGCTGTTCCATTTGCTCAGCGACGACGCCGTCTTCGTCGCCGCGCGTCCCGACGACCGCGCGAAGGTTCCCCACGCGTCTCGCCGAGTCGTGCCGTACGCC
>NC_014429.2:370481-394307 GCF_000214015.3 Ostreococcus tauri | reverse complement strand
TCGCGCCCGCGGCGACGATCGCGGAGACGGGTCCGAGAAGCGCGAACCCGGCGCACGCGCCCACCGCCGCCGCGCCCGCGACGGTGCTCGTTCCTCCGCCGCGTTCGCCGCCGCCGCCGCCGCCGTCGCCGCCGTCGCCGCCGTCGCCGCCGCGCTCGTCCCGACCGCGCCTCGCTCGCGCGTCGACTCCAGCTCACGCGCCCGCTCGCGATACTCCGTCGCCTTGCGCGCCATCGACGACGCGTCCTCCGTCGAGGTCGCCATCGCGGCGTCGCGGTCGAGCGCATCCGCGGCGTCTCTGTACGCGCGCGCCGCCTCGCTCGCGTCGCCGGCGAGATCTGCGGCGACGGCGCGCTTGGCCAGGTCGATCGCCCATCGCGAGGGCGGCATGACGCGCGGGCGTCGACGGGCGCGCGGACGACGTGTGCGGTCGCGACGCGCGCGCGTCGCGAGGCGGTCGAACGCCCCGCGTCTTCGCGAACGACGCGGCGAACGACGCGCCCGAGCGTCGCGCGCGAAGACGCGCGTGACGTCTACGAATGATCTCCTCGGTTACAAAACAACTAGCCCGTCGCGGCGCGGCGGGCGCGACGCGCGCGCGTCGACTCATCGCGCGCGCCCGCGACCTCTTCCGCGGCCTCTCCCGCGCCCCGCCGCCGCCGCCGCCTTCGCCCGAGGCTTCCCTTGCTTGGGCGTGTCGTCCACCAACAACGTGTCGAGGTTGAGCGAATCCGGAAGGATGTAGTACCGAATCGTGTTCCCGCGCACGCTCAGATGTTCCACGTTGGTCGGGTTTTTCCCCTTGAGCGTCAGCTTCACCTGCTTCAGGTGCGTGTTCATGCTCACGTCCACGCCTGCGCGCGCGCGAATACACAACACCGATCGCGTCTCGTCAGTCACACCGCGCGTCGTCCAATCCTCGCGCGTCGTCCGCGCGTCCGCGCGCGCGTCGCCGCCGTCTCGCGTCGTCGCCGCCGCCGCCCATCCCCCGAAGCGTCCCACCGCGCGCCGTCGGTGTCCACGCGCGCCCCGTTCTCGCCGACGCGTCGACGCACCCGTGATCGTGCCGTGCGCCGTCGTGCCGTTCTTCAGTTCGATCGTCACGCTTTCGTTGGAGAGTTTCTGTAAGAATCGCACGAGCTTCATCCCGTCGATGTCCGACGTCGCGTCGACCGTCTCCGGGCGCGCGCGTGCGAGTCGCGCGAAGACGGACGCGGGAAGACGGGCGCGGGCGATCGCGCGTGCGCGCGCGCGCGTCTGTCGGGGGCGCGAGAGAACACGCGCGACGATCGCGGGCGGGGCGTGGGGTCGAACACCCGCGTGTGCGGGACGGGACGCACGCATTGATTTCCAAACGCGCGTCCGACGGCGACGTCATGGCGCGCGCGATCGTGGGCGCGCGCGGGCGTCTCGTCGACGTGCGGCGGACGCGATGGCGGGGGAAGGGGGGGCGGTGGATCGCGCGACGGGCGACCGATGCCGATGATGATGATGATGATGATGATGATGATGATGATGTTGACGACGACGACGACGACGGGCGAGCGGTGCGTCGACGGGGCGCGAACGCGGCGGTCGAGGACGATGTCGAACAAATGCGCGCGCTTCGGGGGACGTACGGGACGACGTGGGCGCTCGCGAGCGCGGTGGTGCTCGTGGAGGCGTCAAAGTGGGCGCGCGGCGGCGACGCGGGCGGCGGCGGGACGGCGGCGGCGCTCGTGGGAATGGTCGTCGCCGCGCGGGCGTGGGATGCGATGGGAAGGGTGGCGCGGGGGGAGGTGATGGCGGTGCGAGGGACGTGTCCGAATCCGCGGTGTCGAGAGAGGGTGTTTGCGTTTTTGAAGACGCGCGGCGGGACGTCGAAGACGCGCGCCGAGTGTCACTGTTGCGCGAGGAAAATCGTGTTCGACGCGACGTTCGAGCGCGAGGCGACGGTGGGGGCGCCGTGGGGTGGGATGACGTGCGCGCCGGGGGGGCGGGTGTATTTGCTGCGCGAAGAGGATGACGTTGAGTGAGCGAGGCGACGCGTACGTCAATCCGCGCCCGCCGCGCGCGCGTATTGAACTTTGTAATGAACGACATCGAGCGGCCGCGAGCGAGACGCGAATGATTCGTCGAGGTGCATGAATTATTTTACTGCATCACGTCTACGCGAGTCTGTGGAAGATGATGATGAGAATGGCCACGGTCAAGACGCCGGCGACGCCGTAAAAGTACACCTTGTTCGCCGTCGCGCGTCGACTCATGCTACTGAGAATCTTCCTCGACCGCGCGATGGTGTCGTCGGCGCCGTGCAGCGCCTCACGGCTTCGTTGAATTGTTTCGCGTTGTCCCTGTAAATCTTGCAGGATGCTCACGCCCAAATCCTCCGTCTCCGCGAGCGAGCGCTGACTCTCCCGAATCCGCTCCCCCGTCCGCGCCAGGCGCTCCGTCGTCTCCATCTCCCGTTCCCCGTTCGCCGTCCCGTCCTCCATCGAGCCCACTCCTCCGAGCCCACGTTCGGCCGCCCCCAACAGCGCATCCCTGGCGTCTTCCGCTCCCTCGCCCGCGCTCGCCTCTCGCGCCTCGCGCTTTCGCGTCGCCAGCTCGCTCTTATAATCCCGCAGCTTGCTCAACATCGTCGTCTTCGCGCTCGCGTCACCGACCGATCGCGCCTCGAGATCCATGCGACGAATCAACGCCTCGCACTCCGCGACGGCGCTCTCGATCTCGCTCGCGCGCGCGCGGCGCTCGCTCGGCGTCGTCGCGTCGCGCGCGCCGTCCACGCCTCGACGAATCGCCGATGAAAACGCACAAAACTCCCGCTCGTGGCTCTCAAAGATGACGGACATCGCGCGCGCGGTCGTCGCCGTCCCGAACGCGGGCGACGCGCGCGCGCGGCGTCGGCGTCGCGCCCTCGCGCGCGTGGGACGATGCGATGGGATCTCGGGCGTGGAGTCCCTCGTGTGACGAGTCATGACTGGTCGAACGGCATCATTCGACGACGCGCGCGCTGGGCCCGTCGACGCGCGCGCGCGCATGCGCGCCCTCTTCTCGAGCGACGCGCGCGCGGGCGAGCGACGGGGCTCGCGCGCGGGCGCGCCGAACGCGGGATGGGTGCGGGATTTCGACGATGATTCCGACGCGACGGCGACGATGGTGAAAACGCGATCGATGCGTTCGACGCCCGAGGGAACGCGCGCGCATCCGCTCGCCCGGGAGTGGAGCTCGACGATGCACCCGTCGGTCGTCCGCGAGGCGTTTCTCGCGGAGTCGATCGACGCGTACACGACGCGGGTGCGGACGCGGGTGACGACGGGGACGTGGAACACGAACGGAAAGGCGCCGAGGGGCGACGAGGACGTTCGCGGGTGGTTGATGGGCGCGCGAGGGGAAGAGGGGACGCCGGACGTGGTCGTCGTTGGATTCCAGGAGATCGTGCCGCTGCACGTGGATAAGGTGCTGGCGGGGAAGGACGCGGCGGCGACGGAGGCGTGGGAGGAGGTGTTGGACCGGGCGCTGAACGGAGACGCGGCGAGGCAGGGGGCGACGAAGCGCAGAGGAACGATGGTGGATTACGATGCGTCGTACGGGAATGACGCGGGGAGGGGGGGGGGGGCGTCGACGTCGGGAACGACGTCGTGGGTGTCTTTCGACGACGCCGACGTTTCGAGGCGCGCGAAATCAAAAGCCGAGCCGACGTACAGACCTGTGGCGCAGAAACAGCTCGTGGGCGTGTATATCACGGTGTGGGTGAAAACATCACTTTTGCCGCATCTCAAAGACGTGCGCGTGGCGTCCGTGGCGACGGGATTCAACATTGGCGTCGGCGTGCTCGGAAACAAAGGCGCGTGTGCGGTTTGGATGAAGCTATACAGCACGCCTCTGGTATTCGTGTGCTCGCACCTGAGCGCTGGGACCAAACCGGGTGATGAACACAGACGAAACGAAGATTTTGCGACGATCGTGGATCAGTTGAGATTCCACCCTCCCGACGGCTTGGACGGCGTCGAGCATACGATTGAGGACGCGGCGAGCGCCATTTGGATGGGAGATTTGAATTATCGATTGAATGCGACCGATAAATTCGTTCGAGACTGCATTACCAAGGGTACGTTCTCACAGCTCCTAGCGTGCGACCAGCTGAACATCGAGCGTGCTGGTGGGAGAGTGTTTCAAGGTTGGCACGAAAGCGAGCTCACATTCGCGCCGACGTACAAGTACAGACCAGGGACAAATATTTACAGCGGCGCCGAGGACGCAGACGCTGACGTAGTCGACGCGGGGCAGAAGAAGGAAGAAGAGAAGAAACGGACGCCGGCTTGGTGCGATCGAGTTTTGTGGAACGGCGATTTTGACATCAATTTATTGGAGTACGGTCGCTCTGAATTGACGCACTCGGACCATAAACCGGTACACGCCGTGTTTTCGATCGTGGTTCGCGAGCTCGATCCACAAAAATTGAATGCGCTCATGTTTGACCTCCGCCGTCGACTCGACCACGTCGAGATGGCTGCTCAACCGAAATGTGCGATTGTCAATCCGAGCGTTGATTTGGGTGAGATGTTTTATTCGCGTGACGCGCTTGGCGAGTTCACCATGTCGAATGTCGGAGACGTTCCGGCGAAATTTAGTCTCGTTTCCCCCATACCGGGCGGCCCGGCGACGCCTGGGTGGATTACTGTCAATCCGATGGCGGGAAGCCTGCTGCCGGGCGAAGAAATCGTACTCAAGGTTCGCGCGTGCGTGCAAGGCGGGCGCGAATCAGGGCCGAGCGCGTTCAGTCACGATTCTTTGTCAAGAAGAAGCGAAGAGCCGCTCATCGAGATTGGTGCCAAGCCGAAGCTCGTCGAAGCCGTACTCGTGGTACGATTGGAGGGTGGAAGAGATTTCTTTGTCATGGTTAAAGGCCAGTACATCCCTTGCGTGTTTGGAACGCCGCTGGAAGATCTGCCAACGACAATGTTCCCACCAAACTGTCCGCAGGTGATCAGCACACTGGTCGACTACGTGTTTGAGAACATTAGTACGGCTCCAGGGATTTTCTTCGAACCGTTAGATGGGTTGCGTACACCCGGGGGCGTCGCAAAGATTGCCGAAACACTCCAGCACGGGGAAACGGATATTGATTTTGGAGCGCTCGGTGTTAACGTCTATGACGTCGGTGAAGCGCTTGTTTCTTTATTGTCAGCGCTTCCGCGTCGAATTCTTGATGAGCCAGGAGTATTAGACGCAGTAGACGCCATGAAGTTAGACGATCCGCAGCCAAAGGAGTTCGCGCACGGACTCCTGGGCCGTCACCTTTCCACCAAGGCCAAGGCAGCTCTCGTGCACATCGCGGCGCTCATCAAACGTCTCGACGAGGAATGTGCGAAGACTGGAGCGCGTGTCCACGTCACGGAGATGATCCTCACATTTGCGACGTGTTTATTCCCGGAATCCACCGAGCAGCCAAATCCCAGACGCGTCGCCTTCATCGGCGCGCTCGCCGGCTGTCATCCAAGCTTCCTCCGGACCCTCCGCGCGCGCGAGGTCGCGCCTCCACCGAGCGAACCATCCTTCCTTCCCGGTTGGTTTAACTTCTCTGTCTCTCCGGAGCCTCAGGAGTCGACCGGTAACGCCTCGGGAAATCTCATAGACTTTTAGTACTCTAGGTTGTCAGTTGTATCGCAGTACGTCAGCGTGGTTGAATCGCCGCGGGCGCCCACACTCCTCCGCGCGCGCGTCGTCGCCGAGAGGCACCGCGCGCGAGAAGGTGCGCGAACACCTCTCGACCGTCACCGCATCACCACTCCTGAATCGCCCGAGTCATGAGCTCGCTCGGGAAGCTCCAACAGCTCGCGCTGGTGAACAAGGTCACCAAGGAGCTCGAAAACCACCTCGGGATCGCCGATAAAACCTTGAGCGAGTTCGTGATCGCGCTCGCCGATGAGAACGGTACCCCGGGTGCGTTCCGCGACGCCCTGGGCTCGGTCGGCGCGGAGGTAGACGACGCGTTCGCGGAATCCCTGTTGAGTTTGATTCAACGCGGGCTGAAGCGAGGCGGCTCGACGACTGGCGGGACAAAGGTCGGTGGGACTTCGACGCGAGATGGCAGCGAGAACGCGAGCGGTGCGTCGACAAAAGACGCGGTGTGGTCAGGTTTGGCGGTGCGAGACAACGACGAGCGAGCGAGGGCGATGACGAGGGAGCTGTACGGGGACCGGGACGTCAAGGCGAACGCGGCTGACGACCCGAGACTGTGCGAGCGGGTGAACGATCGCGAGACGTCGCACTCGCGAGAGGTCGAGAATAGCACTGGAGAAGAGCGGATGCGGGATGGTGAGCCGAGCGTGGGTGAGGTGTGTCGCGGACGGGTGACGAACGTTTTAGATTTTGGCGCGTTCGTGGAGCTCGTCGAATTCAAGAGAAAGTTCGAGGGTCTTGTGCACGTGAGCGCGATCGCCGATCGGCATCTTAAGAGCGCCAAAGACGGTGCGAGTCGCGGGGATAGGGTGTTCGTGAAAGTCTTGAGCCGAAACGGTCAGAAGATGTCGCTGAGCATGAAGGAGGTCGATCAAATAACGGGGAAGGAGACGACGACCTCTAGAGGAGCGTTCGGGGGGAATCGAAGCAATCCCGCGCCGAGGAGTAACTTGCCGCCGCCTGGGCCGTCAGGTGACATTTCTTTGAAAGGTCTATCTGGTATCAATCCCAGGGCGTTGGAGGACGGAAGCATGAGCTCGCGAAAGCGGCCAGTGAAGCGACTGAGCTCGCCAGAGTTGTGGGAGGCTCGGCAACTAATCGCGAGCGGCGTACTCAAGGTGCAGGATTATCCACAATTCGATCCGGAGAACGAGGGTATGCTATCCTACGAAGAAGAGGCTGAGGAAGAAGTCGAGATCGAGATGAACGAGGAAGAGGCGCCGTTCTTGCAGGGACAGACCGCGGCGAGCACTGGAGATGTATCACCAATCAAAATTGTGAAGAATCCAGACGGTTCTATGCAGCGCGCCGCGATGACACAGGCGACGCTGGCGAAGGAACGCCGTGAGTTGCGAGAACAGCAGCGAGCCGAGTTGGAGACCGATGGACAACTATCAAATCGCCCTTGGGAAGATCCGATGGGGAGGACAGGAGATGCGCTCCTGGTGGATGACTCGCGGCAATACGGCGGGCGTCCAGGGCGAGATATGCCTGCCTGGAAAGCGAAAGCTCTTGGACGAGGCGGTGAACGTATGGGTAAGCCACAAACAATGCCGATTCACGAGCTACGAAAGACACTTCCTATTTATCAGTTGCGAGATCAACTGATTCAGGCGGTGAATGATAATCAAATTTTGGTTGTCATCGGTGAAACGGGGTCGGGTAAGACGACGCAAATGACGCAGTATCTAGCGGAAGCCGGTTACACATCTCGTGGTCGAATAGGCTGTACGCAGCCGAGGCGCGTCGCCGCGATGTCAGTGGCGAAACGCGTAGCAGAGGAAGTTGGTTGTAGACTCGGCGAGGAAGTTGGTTACGCCATTCGTTTTGAAGACTGCACGTCTCAGGACACGGTGATCAAATATATGACAGACGGCATGTTGCTTCGTGAGGCGTTGTTAGACGATTCGTTGTCGCAGTACTGTGTGATCATGTTGGACGAGGCGCACGAACGAACAATTCACACGGATGTACTTTTTGGACTGTTGAAGAAATGTTGCGCCAAGAGAAAAGATTTGAAAATCATCGTCACCTCGGCAACGTTGGACGCTGAAAAGTTTTCGACGTACTTCTTTGACTGTCCAATTTTCACCATTCCGGGTAGAACGTTCCCGGTAGAGGTATTGTACACTAAGGCGCCAGAGAGCGACTACCTGGACGCCGCGCTCATCACCGTTATGCAGATTCATCTCACAGAACCCGAGGGGGACATTTTACTCTTCTTGACCGGTCAAGAAGAAATTGATTCTGCTGCTGAGATTTTATTTGATCGCATGCGAGCTTTAGGTCCGTCGGTACCAGAGTTGCACGTTCTACCGGTGTACTCTGCGCTCCCAAGTGAGCAGCAGACTCGAATTTTTGAGCCGGCACCTCCGGGAAGTCGCAAGTGCGTCATTGCGACGAACATCGCGGAAGCTTCACTCACCATCGACGGTATTTTCTACGTTGTTGATCCTGGTTTCTCCAAGCAAAAGGTGTATAACCCGAAAATTTCCATGGATTCCCTCATCGTGGCGCCGATTTCTCAAGCATCGGCACGACAGCGAGCCGGTCGCGCAGGTCGTACCGGTCCGGGTAAGTGCTACAGGTTATACACAGAAAGTGCGTTCAAAAACGAAATGCTCCCGACGTCAGTTCCGGAGATTCAGCGAACGAACTTGGCCATGACTGTCCTGACGATGAAAGCCATGGGGATCAATGACTTAATCAACTTCGATTTCATGGACGCGCCGCCGCCGGCAACTCTCGTCACGGCTTTGGAACAACTCTACAATCTCGGGGCTCTAGACGAGGAAGGTTTACTCACTAGACTCGGTCGAAAGATGGCGGAGTTCCCGCTTGAGCCTCAGATGAGTAAGATGCTCATCGCGAGCGTCGATATCGGATGCTCGGATGAGATCTTAACCATTGTGGCCATGCTGAGCGCTCAGAATATCTTCCATCGTCCGAAAGAGAAGCAAGCGCAGGCAGACGCTAGGAAGAATAAATTTTTCCAGGCCGAGGGCGATCACCTCACACTTTTGTCTGTGTACGAGGCCTGGAAGTCTCAGGGGTTCAGCGAACCGTGGTGCTATGAAAACTTTTTGCAAGCGCGCTCGATGAAACGCGCGCAAGACGTGCGCAAACAGCTCCTCACCATCATGGATCGCTACAAACTCGGCACGCAGAGCGCCGGACGCAACTACAACAAAGTTCGTAAGGCCATCTGTTCTGGATTCTTCTTCCACGCCGCCAAGAAGGACCCACAGGAAGGATACAAAACCGTCGTGGAACAAACACCCACGTACATCCATCCCTCGAGCTCGCTCTTTCAGAGACAGCCGGACTGGGTTATCTA
This sequence comes from Ostreococcus tauri, assembly GCF_000214015.3. Taxonomy (NCBI): domain Eukaryota; kingdom Viridiplantae; phylum Chlorophyta; class Mamiellophyceae; order Mamiellales; family Bathycoccaceae; genus Ostreococcus; species Ostreococcus tauri. The sequence goes on along the minus strand of NC_014429.2, from coordinate 385,306 downwards.
CCACGAGCTCGTCCTCACGACCAAGGAGTACATGCGTGAAGTGTGCGCGATCGACCCCAAGTGGCTCATCGAGCTCGCCCCGCGCTTCTTTAAGCAAAGTGACCCTCGTCACCTGAGCAAGCGCAAAAAGGCGGAAAAAATTGAACCGCTCTATGATAGATGGAACGACCCAAACGCGTGGAGACTGTCGAAAAGAAGGGGCTGATCGGCGTCTTCCCACCACTCGAATCGAAACGAAGCAGAACCGGCGCTTGTCATCGCACGAAACCACGCGCTCACGTCCGCTCGATGCCATCGCTCGTCCGCGCGCGTCGCTCCGTCCGAGCTCTTCGCGCCCCGGGCCTAAACCCACACCCCTCTGTGTCAATAAATTAATCTTTCGCGGATCCCTCGTCGGCGCAGAGCGGTCGCGGCGCGCGCGTCATCGTCGCACGCGCGGACGACACGCCGTCGCGCGCGCGACGCTTTCACGCGCGCGCGACGCTTTCACGCCCGCCCGAGCGACGCGTCGCGCGCGTGAGACGCCGATCGTTCGCATTCGATCGATCGAATTGAAATTCACGCACTCGACGCGCGAATCTTCGTGAGCGCGCGCGATGTCGTCGGATGCGTCGTACTTCGCTAGTGGCGATGAGCTCAAGTCGATGACACAGTCGCGCGACCGGAAGATGACGCCGTGGGGCTCCGGGGCGTGGATCACGACGACGCTGGTTGACGAGAACGGGACGAAATGCCCGTGCCCAGTAGGGTGCGCCGGAGATTGCGCCGTGCGCTCCTCGTGGCTGTTCGATGAGGTGGTGGGGAAACCTCGAACGATTCGTCCCCTGGAAGGGACGTCGAATCCGCCGGTGGCGAGGCTGACGGACGACACGTTGAGTCCTTGGGGGACGGTGGCGCAGTTTAACGTGTCAAAGTACAAGCAGTTCGATAAATGTCCGCCTCTGGAATCGTTAGAGTGCATCAGCTGCGATAGTTCCACTGGTTACTATCCGATGGCGTTTGCCGGGGACTACTCCATCGAGGGCATCAAGCGCACGGGAACGGGGATCTCTTGTTACTATCTGGAGGTGTGCGAACGCGGCGCTTCGTGCGATACGAAGACCACAATCAACGATTTGATGGCCACCACGGGCGTTTATGCCAGCATTTTCCTCTTACTCGTATGCTTGTTCACCGGTCTGCGCAAGATTAAGTGGTTGCGCATGGCAATTGATTCGGCAGCGTGGCTCGAAAAGGGCAATCCAAAGTTCCCTCCGAGAGAGATCCCTCTCCCAAAGCCACGCGATGACAGTGCTTGGTCTTGGCTTTGGGACGCTTGGTATCGTGATAACGAGTGGATGAAGGAGTTTACGACTCCAGACGAATATATGTTGGTCCGTTGGTTCAAACTCAGCAGCAGATTCTTCTTTGCGTCCGGTGTCCTGTGCTGTCCGCTCCTCATACCGCTGTACGTCTCGGACACGGTTCCATCTACGGACACGGGCGGTCGGGTCGTGGCTTCGCTTGAGCGCTCAGGGATCGCCGAATACACCTTACTGAATGCACGCGGCGGTCATTCATTTGCAGCAGCGGTCGCTTCGTGCTGGATCATCAGTCTTTTCTTGATGACAATGATTCGCGTTGAGTCAAGAAAGTACATCGCAATGATGTGGTCGGTGAATCCCAACAAGACGGGCATAAAAGCGAACGCCATCGTGGTGAAGGATATGCCGTTGTATACCACGGCACCTGTTCCTAACCGGTTGGCCAAGCTCGGCGCGGTGAACCTCGCCGCTGGGCTTCGACCAGGCAAATCGTTAAGACTAAGTAGTCGCATGGTAAATATCGACGATGAAGACGTTGGTTGCCTCGGAAAGACGAAACTCTTCCTTACGGAAGGTACGGTTCAAACATTCACCGAAGGTAACCGTGTGCTTCGCGCTCTCTACAAAGAGGAGTCTATGGCTCTTCTCATCAACAAATTTGAAAGAGTTCTCGGTAAAGACTGCATCGCCTTCAAGATGCTCGCGTCGGACACACGCCAACTCGACAAGGCAGCGAATGCGTGGGCAAACGCGCGCGAGGCGCACACGATGTGCATGCAGGCGATAGACGATCTTTCAGAAATCGAAAAAAAAGCAGACGTGCGCCTGAAGAAATCGCAATCAAAGCAACTTTCCAAAGCGTTACAGGAGGTTGATGAACTGAAGCGAGCGGAGCAGCATGCGTTCGATACGTTCATTAAGATTCGCGACGATTACATCAATAATCAAGCGCCAGCCAGCAGTGCAATCGTGGTTTTCGCTCGACAAATGGACGCTGTCATCGCGTCGCAAATTCAAGTCGATTCAGTTCCCGGCCAGTGGGCGACAGAGCCGGCCCCAGGGAACTCAGACGTGGTTTGGCACAATCTCTCCTTGACCACAGTGGAGCGAGCCAGGAAGACCACTCAAGCGTGGCTTATCGCTTTGAGTATCTCCGTGTTCTTCATGTACCCGGTGAACGCTGCAGTGTCCGCGATCACCCAAGAGAAAACCGCCCTTGTTGATTTCATGGGAGAACAACTTTACAACGTTATCTTATCCATCGTCCTCACCATTTTCCTCGTCATCGGTCACATTCTGAGTCTGGTCGTGAGTCGACAAACCGGCTTCGTTGCGATCAGCTCGATGGACTCCTTCGGAGCCTCTATGTACTTCTGGCTGTTGATTCTGAACTTGGTGCTTGGTAACTTGAGCGATACGCCGCTTTGGGAGAGCATCGGGCAGTGGATCTCAAAGCCTCACCTGTTCACGTATCAGTTTATTCTGAGACTGATGAACACGAGCACCTTCTTCCTTCAATTCCTCTTGCTTCGCTGCGCTACGTCACCTGTGCTGGAGTTGATTCACCCGCCTGTTTTGCTTGGATTCGTCACTAAGTGCTTGATGTACCGCAGTCGAGCGCGCACGTGGCCAGCGTTCAAGAAGAGACTGATCTGGGCTCAGCCAACGCCGACACCGAGTCACCGCGTTCCCGCGCAGTGCATGCTCGTCTTCTTCATCGGCATGATTTATGCCGTCGTCTCGCCGTTACTTCTTCCCGTATGCGGCTTGTTCTTTTTCTTCTTCTACGTCTTCTGGAAGCACAACATTGTCTATCACTACATTCAGCAATACTCTGCGGGAACATCCATGTGGGCGTGGCTCGTCGGTAAGATGTATTTCAGTCTGATGTTCAGTCAGATCATGATCGCCTTCGGTCTTCCTACCCTCGGATATGACACCATGAAGTATCGAGCGGCTATATTGCCGATCATCGCCCTCACCGCGATCGAGTGGGCGAGGATAAACATTATTCTGAAGTCGGCTTTGAAGGTTCCGGTGTACACGTCGGCAGCGATCAAGGAGGACGTTCATGATGCAGACTCGGAATTTTTCGGTGACACCAACGGAAGTGCGTCGCCGCGTCCGTCCGTCACGCCGACGAAGGATGCGCAAGGAGAGGTGTTCAACTTGGACGACAGACAAGTCGTCGTGACGATGACGAGTATCAAGCAAGACAAGCGTAAGAAGAAGCATGTCCGTGGCGTCGTTCCCGTGGACGAGATGAAATGGAGTGAACATAAACACGTGAATGTTTTGGCTAACACGCGGGAGCAAGGCAGGGAGGAGATTGAGTACAAGGTGAAGGCGGGTTTGTGGCAAACGTACGCCCCGAGCGTGCTCTGGCCGCTCGCCGCGGAGAAATCCGCCGGCTCCATTTTCTTGCGACGTTGGAAGATGATCAAGGCTCGTAAGGAGGCGGAACAAGACATTCTCGACACGGTGGCGCACTTACCGGACAACGATCCGAAGAAGATGGAGGTCATCCGCGGGATCGCGTTGAAGAAGCAAGCGCGTGAAAAGGCCGCGGATCAGTTGCTCCGCAAGTCCAAGTCGCCGTACCTCACCAAGCTCAGGCAGCAGCGCGCCGCCGAGCAAGCAGCGAACGCGCAAACAAAACCGGAACCATAGTTCCTGGCGTCGGGCCATCCGTCCCTGGTGTTGAATAAACAACGCGCAGCGCCACGTAATACCAGTCATAACGCTTCCTTCCAAAAATGGCCCGCGGACGCGCGCGCATCGAACCACCTCCGCGCACCCGCGCGTCGTCACGTCTCGCACGGAAACCACCTCGCCTCGTTCGCGTCCAACCACGCGTCGAACGCCGCGTTCATCGCCGCCTCCGCCCGCGCCACCTCGACGACGCCCGCCGCGCCGTACGCCTCCGTCCGCCCGCGCGCGTCCGTTCGCCCCCTCCCCGCCGCCCCCTCCCGCTCGACCCACTCGCGCGTCCGCGCGCGTCCGCCCACCGCGCGCGCGCGTCCGTCGTCCGCGCCCGCCCGTCGCGCCGCCCGTCGTCGCGCCGTCGCCGCGAACATCGCCGCCCATCGCGCGTCGAGCTCCAGCGTCACCGCCGCCGCGTCCACGTCCGCGTCCGCGCGCGCGCGCCTCGGACGCGGCGGCGGCGGCGCGGTGAGATCGAACGCGCGCGACATCCGCGGGCGTCGCGACGTCGCGCGCGCGGCGATGGCGTGGGGGACGACGCGATGATGCGCACGCGTGCGTCATGAGTCATGACTCGTGAAGGAGTCCCTCGGTGTCGCCACCGACGCCTCGGCATCACACGACGACGCGCCGACGCGCGCGCGACGTCGCCGCGGACGATGGCGCTCGCGCGAGGGATGGAGATGAAAATCTCCCGTCGATGCCCGCGCGTGGACGCGCGCGCGAGCGGGCGCGCGCGCGCGCGGGCGACGATGACGATTCGAACCTCGACGGGGGGACGAAGCGCCTCGAGGTGGGAATCGAAACGTCTCGCGGTCGTCGCGAACGCGAACGGACGCGGACGCGGACGACCGAGCGCGGATGCGGAGGGATGGGGCGTGACGAACGATGGACGATTGGAGCGATCGCGATCGAGGACGTACGGTGAGGTGGAGGCGGATGGCGCGCGAGACGCGGATGAGACGCGGGCGACGGAACGGGCGGAGCGACGAGCGATGCGAACGCGGTCGATGGAGCGTCGAGACGAGGCGATGATGACGGCGATGTCGGGAGTGTTTGCGACCGCATGTGGGGTCCTTCGGTTCGGATTGCCGGCGACCGGGGGGCTGGCGTGCTGGGCGGCGGCGGCGGCGAATTCGGGCGAGGGACTGCTCGGCGCCCTCGGCGGGGCGTTGCTCGTGGGCACCACGCTCGGGGTGTGCGCGATGATCTTCGCCGTGATGAGCGCGACGTTCAGTGGGGTAGCCATGGCGTGGATCATGGTGCGACGGTGGTTGAAGGCGGCGCCGGGGATGCGACGAAGCGCGTCGCGAGGCAGTCGTTCCCCTCCAGCCGGGCGACCGAGTCGGGACTACGACGGCGGTAATGGTGACGGGCGCCGAGGCCCGAATCCGGGACTAGACAAGAGCAGGAGCTTCAGCTACGGTGACTGGGATCCCATCGTCCCCGTGGTGGATCCGCGCGCGCCGGAGAGATTGGGGAGCGTCCGCGGCGAACAAGGCGCGCGCGATCCCAGGCAGTGGGGGACGCACAAGAGGCCGGCGGACTTCAGACGCGAGAATCGCGATCTCGAGCGCCGAAGCTCGATACGTCAGGACGAAGACGACGATTCGCTCGGATCGAGCCAATGGAGATCTCGTGCGGCGTACAGACAGGCGGAGGGATTCAGCGACGCTTCGCTCGTGGGCACAGCGGCGGCGCAAGCGGAGACCGCCGTCTGGTCGAATCCGCACGAAGAGGTGATAAAGAAGTTCACGCCCAAGGAGCGATTGTTACCTCCGACGCCTCCCAAGCCCAAACACGCGCACATTCCGACGGAAACGCTCATCGCCATGGGCGGCGCCTCACTGCAGTCGCACATCGGGCACAACGGCAAGGATATTTTGAGCAACGCTCGAAAGAATCGAGCGTCGAACGTCACTCGCACAGGCTCCGCGAGCGACACTGTGGTCAAGGGCATGTTCGGCTTCGACGTCTCTGTTCCAGAGATCCCCGATCAACAGCAACAGTCGTTCGCGAACGATGGCGACGACCAAGCGGCAGCCATCGCGCGAGCGCGGTTCGAACACAACTTGTCCTCATCCTTCGAGCGACCGAGGAGAGATTTCGAAGCCGAATTTCTCAACGTCGTCATGCAACGAGACGAGATCGATGAAGACGAAGATGACACCATGCGCAGTCTTCGCGGCACGCGGTGAGCTTCCGGAACGTCGTGTACGATTATCAACACCATCACCGCCCGCGACCGGTCGGGACAGTCACTATGTAAACGAACAGGAACGTACCACTGATTTGATGTACGTCCATCCTCGAGCGCGCGCGCGACGCCGTCGACCGACGTCTCTCATCTTCGCTTTGCGCGGCTGGCTCGCGCGCGCCGCCCGACCGCACTCACGGACGCCCTCGACGCGCGCGGTCGTCATGCAAACCCCACGATCCGACGGTCGCGCCTCCGACGAACACCTCCGCGCCCTCTCCGTCGCCTTGGACACCAACTCCCGAGCGAGCGGGTCGAGTTACGTCGAGCTCGGAAACACAAAAGTCTCCTGCGCCGTCTACGGCCCGCGTCGACCGCGCGTGGACGATCTCACCGTGAACACGGGCGTGATCGACGTCGACGTGTTCAGAGTCCCGTTCGCGAGGAAGCGCGCGATTCACGTCGAGCGCGGACGGGAGAACGAGAGAGAAAAGGATCTCAATCGATCGGCGGCGGATGTCGAACTGTCGGCGCGAATCGCGGACGTTCTGCGCGCGTGTGCGCTCACGGAAACGTTTCCGAGAGCGCAAGTGGACGTGTACGTGACGATCATGGATTCCGACGGAGGGGAGGTCGTGGCGAGTGTGCTCGCGGCGAGCGCGGCGCTCGCGCGCGCGGGGGTGGAGATGGCGGATTTGGCGAGCGCGTGCGAGTTAGTGAGAATCGGCGAGCGATTAGTGCTCGATCCGACGGAGGAGGAGTGCGAACGGGGCAATGGGAAGGTGTTTCTAGCGCAAATGTCGAGCGAGGAGGGGATGGTGCAGGGTGAGACGTTCGGCAGGTGGACTGCGGATGAGAGTCGCCGGGCGCTTGAGCAATGCGCGGCGGGTTGTAACCGGTTTGATACCATCGTCAGGGAAGCGTTAGCGAAGAGTTAGGGTCGGTGTCTGTTGTATTTTGAGTGAATGCATCACGTTTCGTATGGTTACAAGAAAGAATCAATCGTTTTTAGAGGGCGCGCGGATCAAGAGAGAGCGAGCGAACGCTCTCAAGAGTGGCTTGTACTTCGGGCGAACCTTCAGGAGTGAAGAACTCATCTTTGACGACGACCGGCTCGGCCTTCGTGTACTTTGCGTCGTACTCCGCTTCGAGTACGCGCTTTTCCGCCAGTTTAGTCTCTATTGCTTTGCGAACGCTCTCGCCTTTGTCTGGAATCTTGTCGACGACATCCGGCATAGAAAGAATGACGCGCTGCTTTTCGACGTCAGACGCGATGAGATCAATTTTCGCTCTCAGTTTCGCCTCGCCCGAGACGTGTTCCGGTGATTTTTCATCCACGTCGATGTTCTTCACCTTCGCTGCCGAGGAAGGTCCCTTCGAAGGCGTCAGTGCGCGGAGAAAGGCGCCACCGAGTAATCCGCCGTCACCCCCCCAGGCACTGTTCACATCCTTCCACGCGGCGCCTCCGGGCGCTTTGCCCTTGGGCGTCGTCGTCACGCCGCCGGTGGATTGCTTCGGCGCGGCTTGCGACGGCGCCACCGCTTCATCTTCTTTACTGAAGAGCAAGTCGTGGTCGCTCACACCGCACACGCACGGCAGAGACTCAACGTACGGGATTTCTCGTCTCAATTCGTTGGTCCATTTCCTATCAATGGCGTGGAGCATGTTGAGTTGCTTCATCGTTTCGCTCGAGCTCGCCGCGTGTTCGGTTATCTCAAACATTTGACTCGCGTCATCCGCGTCAAAGTATTGCCTCCCACTCACACCGTCGGTGCACGCTTTCGACAGACTACCCTTGAAGACTTGTCGGCGATAGACTTTCTCCTCAATCGTGCCGCACGTCACCATGCGATACACCACGACATCCTTCGTTTGTCCGATGCGATACGCGCGATCCACCGATTGATTATCCGTGGTTGGATTCCAAGCGGGATCAAAGATGATCACGCGTGTAGCCTCCGTAAGTGTCAAGCCCAAGCCTCCGACGCGAGCTGTCAAGAGCATGACTGGGATGTCGTCTTGAGAACGAAACTTGGTCACGCGTCGATCTCTCTCGTCAACGTTAACTTTGCCATCGATGCGAACGAAATCGATGTTTGCCTCGCGAATGTTTGCCTCGATGATGTCAAGTGTCGCTTGAGATTGAGAGAAGACCAGCGTTCGATGTCCCTCGATGCGAAAGCGCTCGAGCATGGACATGAGAAACTTTGACTTGGCTGACAAACTCGGCGACCCTCGCGAGAGGGCGTCGGAGTCAAAATTACACTCCCGAACGGCCGCGGCAAGCGGCCGCGGCGGCCTCTCCCGAGCAGCTCTTTCTCAATTCAACGTCTTCTTCGACGGCGTGGTCCACAGGTCCTTCCGTGGTGACTGCGTCCGAGTCGTCTTCTGCTTGCGCTCCAACGCACAGCGAAGGGTGATCACATATCTTCTTCAATGTGTTCATGCAAGCTATGGCCGAGCCCGTCTTGTTGATAGCGTCTTGAATCGGTCTCGACGCTAAAAATTTCGTGTAAAGTGCCCGTTGCGCGGGATCCAGGGGTATCCATGCGATAAAATCGTTCTTCTGTCCGAGCGCTGAAGGCACGTTTTTGACGTTCTTCCAACTCGTCATGGATGAGGACGACGCCTTGGACAAATCCTCAGTCACCTCCTCCTTGGCGTCATCCTTGGCCAGAATCTCACTCTTTTCACGCCGAAGAAAGTACGGACGTGTCAGTTGACGAAGCGTCATAGTAAGTTCCTTTGACTCAGCACGTTGCTTTTGTGTCGCGGACGCGGCTTGCCCGGCGGTGATTTTGTTCGCAAATTGTCGTCTGAAGTCATTCTCCCCGCCAAGTAAACCCGGACACGTGAGATCATACAGGGACCAAAGCTCGCTTAAAACGTTCTGCACGGGCGTGCCGGTGACGATCATGCGCAGATTCGCAGGGATTTGTCGAACCTTTTGAGCGAGCTGCGTTGCTGGATTCTTCAGCGTGTGTCCTTCGTCCATGACGACCCAATCCCACCGAAAGGTTCCAGCGAAATCTCGAGGCACGCCCCCGCGACCTTCACGTCCCATCGCCTTCATGGCTTCGTCGTCATCGCTCGGCGCGCCGAGCTCGCTCGCTCGCGTCGTCACCATCCCGTACGAGGCCAAGAGTACGCCTCGACCAGAGACGCACGCGCGCAAATTTCGTTCGCGAGAACTCTGCGTGCCGCTGTAATACTTGAAAACCGTCTTGCCCTCCTTTAACCCGCACGTCTCGAACTCTTTCAACCAGTGCGGAAGAAGCGTAGTCGGGGCGAGAACGAGCACACGCTTCGCCGCGCCGCTGCGTAACAATCCGGTGACAAACGCGCACGCCTGCAGCGTCTTCCCCAGACCCATGTCATCCGCCAAGATCCCACCGCGTCCGGCGAGATGTAATCCCCACATCCATCGGATGCCATCGCGCTGATGGTCGTATAACCGCGTTGCGAGCTCGGCGTGAAGCTCGAATTTCGGCCCTTCCGCCTTGCCCTTTAATCGAAGCGGTCGAGCGCTCGATGCAGAACTCGCATCCATCCCGATGTCCCTAGGCACCGGCACGTTGGGCTCATCCACGTATGTCGGTGACATTTTCTTCGGCGACGTTAGCGAAACCGACGTTAGCGAAACCGACGCCCGTTCGCTCTCGCTCTCGCTCTCGCTCTCGAGCGTCGGGCGAAACGCGCTTCGTCCATCGCGTCGCCGCCGCGTCTCAACGTCATCTTCCTCGCTCTCGCTCGCCGCATCGCTCTCGCTCGACTCCACGAGCGTTCGCCGCTTTACCACCGTCGGTCTCCGTCGTCGCGTCCCGTTCGCGTCCCGCAGCGGGGACGGCGACGGCGAGTTCGAGCGCATCGTGTTTCGTTCCCCTCGCATCGTCGATTCGTCTTCTCGGATCGTTGTGATCTCGCCTCGACGACGACGTGGGATCGATTGATATGCCTCGAGCGACGCGCGCGAGGCACGTGACGCGCCGTACGATGGGGACGGCGCGCGCGAGGCCTACCGTCCGCGCGAGGTGGCGTGTGGAGGGGATGATGAGAAGCGACGCGCGCGACTCGGCTCGGCGGCGCCCACGGGAAGCTCAACCGAAAGAGACGCGAGATGAACGACGTGGTTCGAACGCTAATGTGCGCGTTACAATGGTTATCCTAAATGTAAAAACCTGCATAACCGGCATCGCTAGTGCGAGCCATGAGTGGTCGGTCGCACCACCCATCACGAATACGAACGCTCGTTCGCATCGTGTCTGATAAATTTTCGGACAGTCTCGACGTCCGTCTCGCGTCGCGCTCACGCCCCGTTCTCCACCCCTTCAATACGATCTTCCACCTCCATATAAAGCTGCTTCAATCGTTCGATGTTCTCCTCGCTCGTCTCCCAGTAACCACGGCCGTTCGCTTCCAAGAAGTTGGCGACCATCTTTCTGAACGAGTTCGGGTTGGACTCCATGAGACGCTTTTGCATCTCCGGATCGGCCATGAACGTGCTGTTCGCGTCCTCGTACACCCAGTTATCGACTTGACCAGACGTCGCGGACCAGCCGAGCGTGTTGTTGAGGCGCTTTTGGATCTCGCGAGTACCCTCGTAGCCAGACGCCATCATGCCCTCGTACCACTTGGGGTTCAAGAGCTTGGTGCGCGAGTCGAGGCGCATGGTCTCAGAAAGTGAACGAACTTGGGCATTCGCCGTCGTCGTGTCCGCAATGTAAGAAGACGGCATCTTGCCATCCTTGCGCACCCCTTGGACGAGCTTGGTCGGATCGGAGTCGAAGTAGTGGCTCACATCTGTGAGAGAGATCTCCGAAGAGTCCAAGTTTTGGAAGGTGACGTCAACCTTAGACAAGGCAGACTCAAAGAGTTCCTTCTTCGTTTCCATACCCGCACCCGGCGCATCGGAGTTGAACGCAAAGGACTTACGGTTGAGGTACATGTCTTGAAGCTGGCTCTCGTCGTTCCAGGAAGAGTTCTCAACGGCGAGGTTGACGTTGGAAGAGTACGAACCAGACGCATTGGAGAAGATGCGCGTCGCGGCTTCACGGACGGAAAGGCCGAGTTCAGCGGCTTGCTCCTTCGCGTGCTTGCGAACAAAGTTCATCTCATCCGGTTCATTCTCTTGCTCAGCGGCGAGCTTGACCGCACGATCCAACAAGTTCATTTGGTTGACGAACAAGTCGCGGAACACACCAGAGCAGTTGACGACGACGTCGATGCGCGGGCGGCCGAGCTCTTCCAAGGAAATGAGCTCGAGCTTGTTCACCCGACCGAGCGCATCCGGAGCCGGGCGCACGCCCACCATCAACATGACTTGCGCCAAGGACTCACCGTACGTCTTGATGTTATCCGTACCCCAAAGGACCAGCGCGATGGACTCCGGGTACTTGCCACCGTTTTCATTCTTCTCACGCTCGATCAGACGATCGACAACAACCTTGGCGGAGGCAACCGCCGCACCCGTCGGGATCGCTTGCGGGTCGAGAGCGTGAATGTTCTTACCGGTCGGCAACACCTTCGGGTTACGGATCGGGTCACCACCCGGGCCCGGAAGCACGTATTGTCCCTCGAGAGCCTCAGTGAGCGCGCCAAGCTCGTTATCCTTGACAACTTGCTCGAGGCAGAAGCGCAAGTAATCGAACAGAGTGCGCATCTTCTCGACATCCGTGCTCTCGAACTGGGTGCCCTTCAAGGCATCACCCCACGGAAGCGCAACAGCGGCGCTGCCGAAGAGTTTACCGACGCTGGCAAGAGCGCCCGCGGCAACGCGGCCAGAAGGATCTGCAGCGGAGCTGACAAAGGTGCGGACGCAAGCGCGGCAAGCCTCTGTGATGTCTTGCAAGAGCTGGACGTCTTCGAGGTTACCCGCATCGTTGGAGCGGTAGATGGACTCGATGTCTCTGCCGATGGACATGGCGAGGAGACCCGGGAGAGCGATGATACCTTCGTCTTCGCGGTCGATGGACGCAATGTTGACGAGCGTCGCGACAGCCTCTTCCGCAGACGGCGGGCAACCAACGACGTGGAGGCCGCACGGCAACAAGCGGGATTCGATCTCCATAAGCTTTTGGTAAACCTTACCGACGATCAAATCGCGTCTGTCGGAATCAAAGTCAGCGGCGTCAGCTTCTGGATCAGTCGGAATTTCCTTCACATCCTTGTCCAAGTTGCACGTGATCGCCGTGGAGATGATGGTGTTGACGATGGACGGACCACGACCGGAATCCTTCAAGGTTTGGTACGAAGAGATCAACTCCTTGAGCTCCTTCAAGCCCTTGTAGAGACCGGCGTTCTCAGCCGGCGGGGTCAAGTAGGAGATGGTGTTGGCGTACGATCGACGCTTCGCAATGGTGGCCTCGGACGGGTTGTTCGCCGCGTAGTAGTAGATGTTCGGGATGTTCCCAATCAAGCGATCCGGGTAGCACACACCGGCCATACCAACTTGCTTACCCGGCATGAACTCGAGCGAACCGTGCGTACCAAAGTGCAGTACGGCGTCGGCTTGGAAGATGTGCTCAAGGTAGGTGTAGTACGCCGCAAAACCGTGGTGTGGGGACGCAGACTTGGAGAACAACAGTCGCATCGGATCACCTTCGTAGCCGAACGTCGGCTGAACACCGATGAAGACGTTGCCAAACTGCTTACCGTAGACGAGCATGTTTTGGCCATCGGTGTTCAAGTTACCCGGCGGCGGACCCCAGTTCTCGTGCAAGTCCTCCTCATAAATGCAGAGCTTCTTGTACTCGTTCACCGGCATGCGGTAGGCGACGTTCATGTCCGGGGATGCGTATTGCGCTTCCTTGTCGTTGAGAACGGAGTTGATGAGCTCCTCTTCGCTGCTCGGGAGAACACCAACGTTGTAGCCTTGGCGGCGCAAGCCTTGAAGCACGCGGTAGATGGAGCCGAAGACGTTGAGGTACGCGGCGGTACCGACGTTCCCCTTGTCAGGCGGGAAAGAGAAGACGGTGATGGCGAGCTTCTTGGCCGCCGCGGTCTTCTTACGAAGTGCCGCCCACTTGATGGCGCGGTTGGCGATTTGCGCCGCGCGATCCTCCAGAGTGTGCGATTTGCCAGACTTGGAGTCGCGCCCGGAGAAGATCATCGGCTCGAGGCCGCCGTCGAGCTCCGGAAGCGCAACTTGAAGCGCGACTTGCACAGGGTGGAGACCGAGCGTGGAATCCTTCCATTCCTCGGTGGTTTGGAAAGACAACGGAACGGTAACCATGTACGGCACGTTGAGCTTCTTCAAGGACTCGATCGCCTTGGGGTGATCTTGACGGGCCGGACCGCCGACGAGGGCGAAACCGGTGAGAGACAAGACGGTGTCCACGTACGCACCCTTCGTGATCGGATCGAAGAAGAACTTTTCGATCGGGCCGGAGAAGTCGAGGCCACCGGCGAAGATCGGAACGACCCGCGCACCCTTAGCTTCGAGCTCCATGACCATGCCGTCGTAGTGACCGTGGTCGCCGGTGACTAAGTGAGAGCGCTGGAGAACGAGACCGATGACGGGAGAATCCGCCTTGAACTTGATGTCCTTACGGGTGTCGTACCAGTTGAGGTACTCTTTTAAGTCTTCGTAGTACACCGGCGCGGAAGGGTGCCAGATGCCGACATCCGGGAACACCTCCGGCTCGGCGACGGTGAGATCGACGCCCTTGAGCTCCGGCACGTACGCCTTGGAGATCATCAACAAGAAGTTCTCCAAGTTATCCGTGGAACCACCGAGCCAGTACTGCAAAGAGTTCATGAAGTTACGCGCGTCCGCCGCCTTGTCGGACGGCAAGTACTTCAGCACCTTTGGGAGAGTACGGACGAGCTTCAACATGCCCTCCTCGAAACCGCCGGATTCCTTCTTCTTGCGCATGAAGGAGGCGATCGCGGACTTGGACTGGCCGAGCTGCGCCATGGAGAAAGTGCCGAGCTTGTTCAAGCGCATGACTTGCGGCATGGACGGGAAGATGAGGCACGCGTCCAACTTCTCGCGGCACGGCTGCACGATCTCGACAATCTTCTCAGCGAGCTCCTCAATGAAGATCAAAGAACCGATGAAGATGTTCGAGGTCTCGACATCCTTCTTGAGCGCCTCCAAGTTGTCCTTGTTGCGCAACTCCTCCAACAAGTAACCCACGACCTCGACGCACACCTTATCGTTGGTTTCGTTGATCTGTTTCACCGCCGCAGAGAGCGCGGATTGGTACTGAGACTCCAACACCACGTACGTCACCTTGACCACGACGCGGCCCTTGGCGTCCGGCACGATGCGTCGCACCTCCGGGTCCACCGTCGTGAACATTCCGCGCGAACCGGACGACATATCCTCAATCTTATCCTCCTCATTCGAACCCTTCTTCTTCAGCGGTCCCTTGGGCCCCGTCGCGACCGCGCGCGTCGTCGGCGCGACGCGGCGCGCCGGCTTTGCCCCATTTTTCCCCTTGAACGCCTACGCGTCGAAAAATCCACCAATCGCGGCGTTCTCGTCAGTCACAGCGCACACCACCGCCCGCACACGACCCCATCACCCACGCGCGCCCCTAACGACGCGCTCGATCGACATCCCGCGCGTCCCGCCGCGCCGATCCGCGCGCCGCGCCGTCGTCGCCCGCGCGCGCGTT
>NC_014429.2:368468-370461 GCF_000214015.3 Ostreococcus tauri | reverse complement strand
CCGTCTCTCTCCCCCCACCCGCGTCCGAGCCGCCACGCCCGCGTCCCGAGCGACCACCACGAGCACCACCACCCATCCCACCCCCCCACGCGTCCTCGGACCCATCCAAACGTCCCGTCGTCGTCGCCACCACACCGCGCACGCGATCGCACGCACCGTGGTCGAACCCACGCCTCGAAACGCCAACGCGCGCGTCGTCCCCGACATCGCTCGCGCGGCCGACGTGCGCGATCACCACCGCAGTCGCCTCGCCGTCGGTCGTCGTGCGCGTGGCGTCGTGCGCGCGCGCGTGTGACGCGTCGTCCGTCCTCGCGCGCGATCGCGCGGTCGTCGACGTCGTCACGTCGAGGCGCGGTCGTCGTACTCGAGGTCGATCGAACGGTATTTAGGTGTTTTTATCACATCCACACGCGACGGAGCCTTATCCCGTGCCGCGGCGCCACCGCTGGCGAGGGGGTCGCGACGGGTCATCACTCGTGGGTCTATCCAAAGATCTCCCACGCGCGCGATCGCGATCGCGTGTGTGTCCGCGTGATCGGTGGTTTTGGGTGTGTGTACGGCATATGGTATCGTAGTGTGGATGGGTATAGAGGTGTGTGCGTACCGCGTGGGCGCGATCGTGTGCGTCCGCGTGATCGGTGGTTTTTGGTGCGTGTACGGCATATGGTATCGTAGTGTGGATGAATGTAGAGGTGTGTGCGCACCGCGTCGGCGTCGGCGCGGCGGTGCGGCGCGACGACGACGCGCGACGTGCGCGCGAGGGCGACGCGACGGCGACGCGGCGCGGTGACGGCGCGCGACCGGTCATGGGAGCGCTCGGGATGATTCTGACCCATCCCGGGGACGTCCCGTCGCTGCTCCGGGTGGCGATGATGGCGAACCGGGCGAAGCGATTGCCCAGAGATGCGAATCTGGCGTACTGCTACGACGTCCTGAATAAAGTGTCGAGATCGTTCGCGATCGTGATTCAACAGCTCGACGAGGAGCTGCGGGACGCGGTGTGCGTGTTTTATCTCGCGCTGCGCGCGCTGGACACGGTGGAGGACGACATGTCGATTCCGATCGATGAAAAGTTGCCGCAGTTGTATGATTTTCACGAGTACATCTTTGACCCAAAGTATTCCACGGAGTGCGGGGAGAAACATTACAGGGATTTGATGATGAATTATCCGCGCGTGACGAGCGTCTTTTTGAAGCTGAAAAAGCCGTATAGAGACGTCATCGCGGACATCGCGAGGAGGATGGGCGCGGGCATGGCAAAGTTCATCGAGAAGGAGGTGATGGATATGTCGGATTTCGACGAGTATTGCCACTACGTCGCGGGTTTGGTCGGCATCGGGTTGTCCAACCTGTGGGGCGCCTCAAAGATGGAGAGCGAGGAGTTCATCGGCGAGGAGAAGCTCTCGAACGCCATGGGATTATTCTTACAGAAGACGAACATTATTCGCGATTATCTGGAAGATATTCAGGAGCTCCCGGCGCCTCGAATGTTCTGGCCCAGAAGCGTGTGGAGCAAGTACGCCAAGGAGCTCGACGAGTTGCAGCACGAGGAGAATCATGAAAAAGCGGTGCAGTGCATGAACGAGCTCATCACGAACGCGCTGTCGCACACGACGGACTGCTTGAAGTACATGGGACGGATCAAGGAGCCTTCCATCTTTCGATTCTGCGCCATCCCGCAAGTCATGGCCATAGCGACCCTGGCTGAGTGTTACGGAAACGTAAACGTATTTAAGGGCGTGGTGAAAATTCGTCGCGGCCTCAGCGCGCGCATCATGTTGAACTGCAACAACATGTATGAGTTCGCCAAGGGATTCAAGCACTTCGCGAGCGAGCTCGTGCACAAGGTTGATCCGAGGAACGATCCAAATGGGGAGGAGACTATGCAGCGCATCGAGGCGCTCGAGGAGGCGTGCGATAAGATCATCGCCGAGGAGAGCGAGCGAATGCAGCTCAGTCGCATCGAGGACGACACGATCCCGATGACGACGCG
>NC_014429.2:280551-368448 GCF_000214015.3 Ostreococcus tauri | reverse complement strand
GCCGTCGCCGACGCGGACGAACATGGGGCCGGCGAGACGGGTCGTCTCGGCGCCGCGCGCGTTGGAGATCCCGAGAAGGGACGTGGGGCGACGCGCGGTGCAGGATAGCGCGCGAGACGTCGCGGGCAGGCGGTTGAGGAGGCGGGACGACGTCGGAACCGCGACGCGGCGTTCGTGGACGCGCGAGAGCGAGGATGAGACTTTGCGTCGACTCTTGCGCATCGCGGGATTGGCGGAGGAGCTCACGGGGGCGGAGGCGCGACGACGGGGGGGCGCTTCGGTGAACGCGAGAGACGCGAGAGACGCGAGAGACGCGAGAGACGCGTTCGACGAGGTCAAGGAAGCGGTTGAGTTTTTGAGTTCTCCTCGAAAGTCGTCCCCGCGCGCGCCAAAAGCGCGTTTGTAATCTATTATCTACTGTACGTTATCACAACGCGCGAAAACAACGACGCGTGTTTGTCTTACGCTTCGTCGCCGTCGAAGACGCACGTCGGGAGGAAATACTTATCGCCCCACCAGTACCGGCGCTTCACACCCTCCCAAATCTTCGCGTCCGTTGTGTCGATGTCGTGCACGGTGAACATTCCGCGACCTTTTGGCGGGACGAAACCCAAACGCCCGAGTTCGATCTCCGCCACGCGATTGTACACGCAGTGGAAAAAAATGTTATCGGGACACATCCCGTTGAAGTAGCTATAGATTCCGCCCTTCCGTAAGAGTTTCGGAAGCAACGCGTGAAATCGACGCATGTCGTCGTACTCCTCCCCGTACGTGTCGAAGAAGATGGCGTCATATTTTTTCCCCTCTTTCGCCAGCCGCGGTAAGACGTCTTGCCATCGTCCGGGCTCCACGCGCACGCCCTCCCGCTCGTCCCAACCCGCTCGCATCATGTGCGCTCGAACGTCCGGGTGCGCCTCGACGATTGTATGACTCCTCGTCGTCCTCTTTGCGATGTGTCCGTCGATGATTCCCATCCCGAACCCGACGTTCATCACATCCCCGGCTGAGGCGCACAGCGCCTCCGCGTGCGCCTCCATCAACGGCTCCTCCCACGACATCATCACCGCGTCGCCGTCCTCGTCCAACAACTTATCATCGCCGTCGTACCTCACCGGTGTTTTGAGATACCTCTCGCTCTCTTCGTTCTGCCGACATTCACCTCTCGTCTCTCGCATCGACGCCTCGCCGAGCGCCACCTCGCTCGCCACCGCGTGCTCCATCATCGCGCTCGCGAGCGCACCGTGGCCGTGGCCGCTCGCGTATTGCCCCGCGCAATCCCCATCATCGTCCACGTCGGTCCAGCGCACGCCGTTTCGTAATAAATAGTCCACAATCGTCGTCGAATTCGCCGCCGCCGCGTGGTGCAGACAGTGCGCGCCGTTTTCGTCCCTGAGCGTCGGATCACCGCGCTCGGTGGATGATTCGCGCTCACACAGAGCGATGAAGGTTACGTGGTCATCCGCCTTGGCGCACTCGCGCAGGCGCTCGTCGGGGGTCATCGAAGGCGCGACGCGAGCGTCACGAAGTGAAGTTTACTTTTTGGCTTCTTTGGTTTGCGTTTTTCGGCGTCGCCACGCGTCTACTCTAAAGCACGGAGCGCGTTCGCGCGCGAGGTGGTGAGGTCGTGTTCGCGGGTGATGGATGCTAAGGCGGCGGTTGCGGCGTCGGTGATGGTCTTTGCCGTGACGTCGTCGAAGGTTCCGCGGCGGGCGAGCGCGCGACGCGCGACGGCAATTTCCAATTCGGACGCCTTGACGCTCGCGCTCTGAATGACCTCGGTCGGTAGACCGGCCATGCGGGCAACGTTGAGCCCAAATGATCGGTGGGCAACACCGGGTGTGATTTTGTACAGGAATTGGATCCTCGGGACGTCATCCGATGAACCTGGGAGCTCGACGTAGGAGGTGAAGCACGAGGCGCAGTTGGCGGCGTGCTTGGCCTCGACATCTCGCGCGACTGACGGATAGTGCGTGACGAAGAGTGTGAAGCACTTAGCGTCTCGCACCAGGTGTTCAAGTGTCGCGGCCGCGATGGCAACGCCGTCGTGCGTCGAAGTCCCTCGTCCGAGCTCGTCCATAATGACGAGCGATTTGGGGGTGCATGCCTCGAGAATGTTTGAAGCCTCAGACATCTCCTCCAGAAACGTGGACGATCCCATCGCGAGGTTATCGCTCGCGCCCATGCGCGTATAAACGGCGTCAAGCACCGTGAGGCGCGCGCACTTTGCCGGGACGAAACTTCCGACCTGCGCCATGATGCTCAGTAGAGCGATCTGCCGAATGTAACAGCTCTTGCCGCCCATATTTGGGCCCGTGATGACGAGCGCTCGTGTGCGATCCGCCGCCAGGTCGACTCCGTTCGGCACGAAGCTGTCCAAAAGATGCGCGTCGAGCACGGGGTGGCGACCTTCCTCAAAGTACAGCACCGGCGTAGCCGTGTCATCCACGAGCTCCGGTCGGACGTATCCATCGTTGCGCGCCACGATGGCCAACGCGTGCAACGCGTCGAGCGAGGCGATGGAGCTCGTCGCTGCTCTGAACGTGGCGTAATTTTCTCGAAACGACGATAGGAACTCCTTCCAAGCCGCGTCCGCGCTCATCATATGCCGTTCATTCGCGCGCTCCAGAGCCGCCACGGCTTCCGTGACCTCGGGCGGGTGGTAACGCACCACCTTTTTACTCTTGTTTGAGCTCACCTTGATCCATGTCACCGGACATGACTTATCCATAGGCACCTCTATCAACCACTCACCGCCGCCGACGCCGCCGACAGTGGTGTACTCAAGGCGAGGTATTCCCAGTTTCTTTCGTAACTCGGGGAGTAAATCCGCCAACGCCTGTTTCGCGTCGTTCACCGCCGCGACGGTGGCGCTCAGTTCGGGGAAGCGCTCCGGATCATCCTTGAAGAGCCCGATCTTTGTCTTGGACGGCTTGTCCACGCACGCTACGTCCAGATTGAGCGCGCTCATGAACGTTTCCGCCAACACACGAAGCGACGGGTCGGCGATGGCTGAGATGAGCTCGACAAGAAGCGTCGATGTGAGGTCGCCCTCGACACCTTCTCGCATATTGCCGCATGCTTCGCCAAATCTAGACAGAGACGTGAGAGCGCTCACGAACTCCGATGGAGTCGCAGTACCGTGAAACACGCGAGCAAGCTGTCTATCTAAATCTGGAAGCTGTTTCAACTGCATCTTGAGCCCGTTAAACGTGCTGTGGTTCCGCTTATCGAGATCTCCTTCCTCAAAGGAAGTCAAATCGCGCAGCGCTTCGACGGCGTCGAGCCGCCTCTCGATGGCAACCTTTGAGTGCAACGGATGGCTGACCCAGTGTCTCAGTAACCGCCCGCCCATCGCAGTCGCGGTGTGATTCATCAACCATAGTAAACTACCCTTGTACGCGCCGGCCGATGATGTCAACACTTCAAGTTGACGCAAGACGTTCGGCGACAGTTTCATTTCATTGACGCCCTCGAGCGGGCGAAACGCCGCGTCGAGCTGAAGAATGTCCGCCTGTCCGAAATCGCTGAGATATTTTGCACCCGCGCGCAGAGCGGTGTGAACTAGCGGAGAGGCTTGTTCCGCCTTGGCGCCGGTGAGTTCTACGCTCTCGATCGTGTCCCGTGTCAAATGCTCCACGCGGGCTGCGTCGGCGCCTGAGCCATACAGCGCCTTGATCAGACGCGTCGTCTGCTCACTTATCGGTTCGACGATGACGATTTCCGCTGGTGAAATACATAGCAACCTCGATTCGAGCTCGGCACGTTGCATCGTGTCCGTGAACTCTCCGTTTAACACGTCACCGGTGCTCGTCTCGATCGCCGCGAGTCCAATGCGCACCTTCGATCCACCCACGCGCTCCTCCGCGACGCACAGCAAGTGATTTGACAACCGCTCCTGCGTCCCTGATGGTCTCTCCCCGTCGTCTCCGGCGTCCGACAGCGCCGCGCCCGCATCTAAAGTCGCCTTGGTGTACAGCCCTACAAGCTGCCTCTCGAACAATCCACTCTTATTCCCACTCCCGCTCTCTCCGCTCGCCTTGAGCGCCGCCGTCTCCGTCTGTCGCACGACACCAACGCGAAAACCCGCCTTCACCAACCGCCGCACGTACACGTTCAATCGCACCACCGGCACGCTCGCCGTGAGATAGTTCCTCGACTGATACGCGAAGATCCCGAGCGTCTTGCTCGCATCTCGCGCGTCATCGCCGTAAAAATGAAACTTGTACCCGACTTCAATCATGAGCAGCGTGCCGGGATATTTCGCCTTGAACGCCTTCACAGACAGCTCTAACGGCGTCATCTTCTGCGCCGCCGACCCACTCTTACCCCCTTCTCCACCACCGTTCTCCTTATCCGGTTCCAAATCCCTCCGTCGTCGATCGAGCGAGAGTTTCGCCACAAATCGCGCGCGCGTCGACGGACTCGACGGTTTCAACCGCTCGAGCGTCGACTCCGCCTCCCTCGCTCCGCTACGTCCTGACGCGTTTCGTTCACACGCCGGTCTCACATCCGGCACGTCCACCGCGGCATCCTCTGTTGAATCAATGTCACCACCGTCGCGGCGTCTCTTCGCGTTCGGCGACACGGATTCGTCGTCGTCGTCGTCCCGCGCGCGTCTCGCAACTTTGAAATCATCTCTCGCCGTGTCGACAACATCTCTCTCCTTGACCTCAGTCGCGTGCGACGCGCGCGCGCTCGGCGTGCTCGCGAAGAAGCTCGAGATCGTGCGTTGCCCGGTCGCGAGCTGGGAAGGCGTTCGTGGGGGCATCTTTGACGGGCGCGTCGGACGATGAAGCATCGGATGTAGACGCGCGAGCGCGAAGGTAGGCGAGCGCGGAGGTGAGGTGACGATGCGCGTTGATACGTCGTGCGCAATGAGTGCGAATTACAAGCGTGCGGTGAACGAAGTGCGGTGAATGAACGTGTAATTTTACGGAACGGACGTCGAGCCGAGCGCGTCCGAGGATGGACCGGATGGCGCACCGCGAGAGGCAAGGCGCCACACGAGACCCCACGGAGTGAAGCGGTTGAGCCATTTGAGGTAGTCCCAAACGGTCACGGCGAGGGCGTAGACGAAGGCGGTAACGACGATGTATGCCGTCACAGTGAGGGCGCGGACGAGCAACCAGGGCTTGCGGATGAGGCGAGCCATATGTGTGCCGAAGATGAAGGCGAGCGCGCGTTTTTGCGCGCGATCCTGACGCTCGCGAATGCGACGCGCCTCGTCGGATTCAGGCCACACCGGGAGTGAATCAATCTGCGGCGTTGCTCGGCGCACGAAACGCCGTGCGGTCCATAGATCCTTGAGGTTGCGGCTGAGCATGCGGATACTCTTAGCGCGAAGAGCCGTGCCCTTGGGGCCGGACAGGTATTCAACAATCTTCTCCGTGTTCGCCGAATTGGCAACGCGTCGCAGAGCAACGCCCTCCGTCGAGCCCAAGAGACGACCGACGACCTCTTTGCTGCGTCGTGCCATCAGTGCTTGGCTGTCGCCGAAAGCACCCTCGGCGTTTTCGGCGTCGGCGGACTCCTTCGAATCATCTTCGTCCACAGTGTCCGTGAGCACGAGTTCTTCGATGCGATCCCATCGCAACTCGTCTGACTCGTTCAAGAACGTGTTTCTCATCGCAATTTGGCCTTCGGGCGTCGAAGGCGCCATGGCACGGCGAATCGCGTACGGAAGCGCCGCGGTATAAATGTTAAAATCCGGATCAGCCTTCTCCGCAATGCCCTCGAGCGTTAAAAACGTTCGGATGAGCAAGATGATGTACGGAGGAGTGAGGAACTTAAAATTGGCGCTGAGCTTCGCCAGACCTGTGGCGAGGGCACCAAAGCGACTCTGGCCACCCTCCTCGGTCGAAAGCGTGTCCGCAACGGCCTTTGTCATCTCCTCGAGCGTCGCTGGCTTGTACGTGTCGCTTCTGTCGTCTCGCTTCAAGAAGCCTTCCTTGGGAGTGAAACCAACCTCTTGGAAAACGAGCACGAGCCCTTCCCAGTTACCAGAGATCATGTGCTGAATTCCCTTCGCGAAGCCTTCCATGATGAACGGCTCGACCTCGCTCATTAGGCCAAAATCGAGGAAAACGAGCATGTCGTTGTCGTCCAACATCATGTTCCCTTCGTGAGGATCTGCGTGGACGAAGCCGGTGTAAATGAGCTGCGCGACGCACGCTTCGACCGCCATCTGTGCCATTATGAGTTTCTTTTCCGGAGGCAACGCCGCAATGTGCTGGCCGTTGATCCACTCGGTGGTGATAATCCGAGCCCGTCCGGGGGGGCCCGTATACTCTGGCAGCCAGTGAGGAGCTCGCACGAATCCAAGCCACTTATGTCTCTCGTTGAACTCGTCCATGTGGGCCGCCTCTTGCGTGTAGTCGAGCTCCTGCCACACCCCTTGACCGACCTCGTCAGCGATGACGTCCAGCTCGGTGGTAGTTCCCCACAGGCGCTTGAGCGTCGATAGGGAGAGCGACCAACACGTCCAGTCCAAGGCGACTTGTCGCACCACCTTCGGTCTCTGCACCTTGACCGCCACGTCTTGACCGTCCCATGTCTTCGCCTTGTACACCTGTCCCAGCGACGCCGCCGCGATCGGTTGCTCGCTGAACTTGGCGAAGAGCGGCTCGGCGTCTGGATTGCGCGCGCGGTACGGATGGTTCGGCGCGATGGGCCCGTCCCACTCAAGATCCTCAACTATCGTCTTCCACGCCAGAGCGTTCGGAAACGGCTCGTTACTCTGCTGCAACAACTTCAACTCGTCCGCGGCCTCCTCTCCGATCAAGTCCGGACGCTGAGAGAGCGTTTGTCCAATCTTCACGAAGACGGGTCCCAGGCGCGTCATCGCCTCGCGAAGTATCGCCCCTCTCGTGCGCTCCTCCGGGTCCCAGCTTTCCTGCGCCTTCCACTGACGAATCACCCTTCTTCCAACGCGAATGATGGTCGCCAGCCGTCCCGCCACCTGCAACGGCCGTCGCCTGAAGAACCTCAAGAGTTTTGGCTTGTCGAACTCCCCTCGCAAGTCGTCGTACGGGTCGCGCCTCCCCCGTCGCCTTCTCGCCTTCCCAGACCCACTCTTCCTCGCCCGATCACTCACCCGCACGATCACCGTCCCCCCGTGCACCATTTCCGCCAACGCGTCCGCATCCACCGTGGACTCTTTCGCGTCCACGCTCGACGTCGCCCGCAGCACCGCCAGCGCGTTCGCGACATCCGTCTCCGCCTCCGCCGCGTCCTCGTCCGCGATCGCCCACGCCCGCCCCACGCACACACGCGCGCCCATCACGCGCGCGTCCATCATCGCGCGCCCACGCGCGCGTCCATCGCCACGCGCACCGCCACGCGCACCCATCCACGCCGTCGTCGTCGTCGGCATCGATCGACGCATTCGCGTCCCCATCGATCGTCTCGCGCGCGTCGACGCTCGCGCGACGCCCCCGTCGAGGCGCGCGGACGTCGACGCGTGGTCCACCGCGCGCGGCGCCCGCGTGGACGCCATCGCGCGACGCTCTGGCGCGCGCGGCGACGGCATCGGCATCATCGTCGTCGTCGTCGCGTCCGAGACGCGGCGTCGACGCGTCCGAGAGGGCGATCGAGCGATTCGATCGAGATGGACGTCGCGGTGTGATGGTGGAAACCTGGCACCGGGACGCGAGGCGACGGGCGGCGACGCGGCGGTCAGAGCGCGGCGACGGCGTCGGCGCACACGCGCTCGAAGGCGTCGAAGTCGACGACGTCGTCGGAGCGGCGACGGGGGTCGGCGAAGTGGTCGGGACGGATCGCGAGGGCGTGCCGGGCGAGGAGACGGCGAGGGATCGGGCACCCGAGGACGCCGACGCCGAGGGAGAGCTCGTCGATGGAGAGGGAACCGGAGCCGTCGTCGTCGATGAGGTCGAATATGACGCGAAGAGGAGGGTTTTGACCGCCGTGTTGGGACTCGGCGGCGACGATTTGGCGGAGCGAGGCGACCCAGGCGGATCTCCAGACGGCGCGATGGGAACGGTCCGCGGAGGCGGCGTCGGGATCGATCCAAAAGCCGTGGAGCGTCGCGGCACGGATGAATGCGAGACGCGTGGCGAGACGTTTGAGCGTTGCTTCGCGCTCGGGTTTTTCCTCGGGGACGACGTGGACGTTGAGTTCTTTTCGGACGACGTCCCAGACGTCGCGACCAAAGTAATCAAACTCGAGCGTCGGCGTGAAGCTCTCCGCGGTGAGAACGCTCCAGAGCGTGTCGTCTTCAACTGGATCCCTCGCGAGCCTTCGACCGTTTATAGTGACGTTGCGTATGACTTGTACCTCCTTGAACTCGCGAACTGCGCTGGAAACTAATTGCTTAGCGACGCCCGCCTGCTCGTCGCAATTCAAGTCGAGCCGGTAGTGCACGGTGAACGCCTGTAAGGAATCACCGAGGACGTTTCGCCAGCCGAGTCGAGCTCCGAACACACACTGCTCGTAGCATGACATTCGATGCACGACAAAAGCGGGGATATTGGCGTGGTCGATGACGCGAGTGAAAAGGATGACTCCCGCCTCAACGCGGTCCGCACCGGGCGCAAACACGGCGCAGACACGCTCGTACTGCTTTGAGGTGATGTTCAAGTAAACTGAAGCCTCTCGAAGAGCGTGAAGAGCTACGATGGGCTCTTCGATAGACCAGTCATTCGCATCGGCCGTCAAGACGCACTTGTCTCGTAAGAAGGAGTGAAGCTGGTCGTTACTCATCGCCTCCGCTTTCTCCAGCACGCGAATGTTGCTCGTGTAATCGAACTCAAGCGTACCCACCGGAGGCATAGAACGCATGAGTGACTCGGGAACACCCGACGACAACAAGTCAGTGACTCTTGCTGTGTTTAGCCTCGCGTTACGCCACGTTCGACGACGGCCTTCGAAGGTCGCGCTATCCATCAACGTCGACGCTATGACTCTGTCAATGCCAGTGGCCAGATTTAGCACGTACCGTCCCGTTGGGTTCGTGGCGCGAAAGTGCATGTACGAACCGATCGATTCTTTTAGTTTGTCGAACTCAGTCTTCGATTTGAACATTCGCTCGGCATTTTCTGCGTCCAGTAATCGAGCATAACAAGCCGAGGCGGCTTGGAGACGATCGTCTCCCGCGAGTATAAACGTCTCCAAGAGCTTCGCCGCGTGCTCCGCGTGAAAATAATAACTTCTACAAAACATCTTCAGACGACATAAACGTTCAAAGTCCGAAAGCCGATTGTTCCTGAGCTGTCGGAGGATGTTGTCAAAGTCCTCCACTTCGATGACCTGTGGACGTCTCGCGACTCTCGCGGCGCTTGACGCAAATTGAATCTCTAGCACGCCGCCGTCGCTCGTGATGCTATCCAATCCATCGCGTCTAAAATTGTCTAAAACATCTGAGCTCACCAGTCCTTTCTTAACTCCGCCCGTCGATAAAAGTTTAGCGCTTTTCATGCTGCCTGGATTTTCTCTATCTTGATGCCAGAGTTGCGACGCGATTGCTCGATCACCGGTGTCGTCCAGATTTAGAGCGTGATGACCGTCCGGATTGTGCGGATTGAACGTGGCGACGCTTTTTTTTAAAGATGAGTCGCGCTTGCGCTTCAGCACGTCGACGAACGACGAGCCTTCGAGCGTGAGCGTTGTGAGATAATCGTTCTGCAACAACATCATCATCAAGTGTCGTCCCCCGTCCTCGCCGCATGCATTGTGATCGAGCTTCAACGTCGTGAGCGTGTCGTTCGTTCGCAATCCTTCGCTAATAACCATGCATGCATCGCAACCGAGTCGACATCTCGACAAATCGAGCTCGATGAGCGAGCGGTTTGTCCGAAGAGTGTCACCAATGAGCTTGCCTCCTTCATCTCCGATGCCGTTCCACGCCAACGATAGATACTCCAATCTCCCGATCCCTCTCAACCCACGCGCGATGTGCACGCACGCACGCGCACCGATTGAATTCCATGATAAGTCTAGTGATCTCAACGCGCCGCCCTTGGCCAGAGTGTCGCCGAGGATTCTCCCGCATGCGTCGGTGACGCGATTCTTTGACAAATTCAGACTTTCGAGCGCACAGTCGTCACCGATGAGCGTCGCGAATAGTGCCATAGCGCACGCGTCGTCCACGCCACACGAGGTAAAATTAAGCACTTTCACCCTTCGCACCGCGCTCGTCGATTCCACGGCGCTCGAGAGTCGGTTCTCGCTGAAGTTTAGCGCGCGTAAACGAGCCGAACGTCCGGCGGCTTCGCAGAGCGCCGCGACGCCGTCGTCATCAATCCTGTTCCCACTCACGTCCAAACTCTCCGTCACCGCGTTTTCCACGACACCGCGCGCGATAACGCGCGCGCCGATGGTTCCCAAATCCGCATATCGCGCGTCCGCGTCTCTCTTCTCCAACTGTCGCACGACGCGCGCGGAGACGCGCGCGCCCGTCTCCGCGCACGCCGCCGTGATGGCCCTCCCGCACGCCGTTCGCCCCATCACCCCCTCCCGCGGCGCCCGCCACTTGGGAATATCTCGCGTGAGATCGACGTCGTCATCCAGTTCCCGCGTCCACCCCACCGTCGCCGTCTTCGCGCACCGTCGTCGTCGTTCCACCAACCGTCTCTGTATCTCCTCGTACGCCGTCTCCACGCGCGACACTGCGTCGCCGTCCACCCCCTCACCCCGCGTCGCCATCGTCGTCGTCCCGTCCATCGTTTCGCGCGTCTCGATCCCGTCGTCGACGCCGTCGACGCGCGACGGCGTCCGCCGAGGCACCGCGGCGTCGCGCTAAAAAAAACTAGAAAAAAGACGATTCATCTTCACCACGACGTCACTCACGCGCGCCCTCGAGATGTCGTTCGCGCGCGCGTCGCCCCGTCGCGCGTCGACGGCGGTCGCGCGCCGCGGTGGAAGGGATAAAAAGACGTCGCGCGCGACCGCGCGGGCGTTCGATTACGACGATGCCTTCGCGCGCGGACGACGACGCGGTGGTGCGCCGCCGACATTCGTGAGCCCCATGGAGGGCCTCGGGGACGCGCGGTTTCGAATCGCGCTGCACGCCGACGGGCGAGGTGGGTTCACGGAGGCGTGTAAGGAGTTTATTCGCATCCCGGGGACGCTGCCGAGGGGGGCGGTGGCGGAGAAGATTGTGAAGAATTTGTGCGCGCGGTACGACGCGGATGAACTCGGGAACGTTCCGCTGGGGGCGCAGATAATGGGAAGTGACGCCGAGCTGTTGACGCTCGCGGCGAAGCACCTGGGAGAGGATAAAAATGCACCGAGGGTTGATTTGAACTGTGGGTGCCCGGCGAGCGTGGTGACCGGGAAAGGGGCGGGGAGTTCGCTGTTGAAGGATCCGAAATTCGTGTACGACGCGGTGCGCGCCGTCGCGCGAGGGGTCGAGGGCACGAACGCGATCGTGACGATGAAACTGCGAACCGGGTACGATGATTCGGGTTTGTTGAGGGAGAATTTATGCGCCGCGCGAGACGCTGGGGCGCGGTTTATCTCGCTGCATGCGCGAACGCGAGCGCAAGGGTACTCGGGACGGGCGAACTGGGACGACATCGCCTTCGCGAAGGAGGTTCTCGGGGACGACGTACCGATAATCGGTAACGGAGATGTTACGAGCCCACTGCGTTGTGCCGAGTTGTTACGAGTGAGCAACGCGGACGGGGTGGGGATCGGTCGCGGCGCGGTGCAGGATCCGTTGATTTTTCGTCGCATCGCGGCTACAGTGAAGCGAGACGTCAACGGCGTCTGGAGGGTCACCGAAGACGCTTTTGAGCGCGAATTCGAAGTTGACTTCGTGGTCACATTCTTACGAACGTTTGCCGAAGAAGTTTTCAAGACGGAGAATAAGCTGAACAGTAAGCGTGGGAGCGGCGTTCAGGAGCGCGAGCTTGAGGCGTTCAAGGTGGGCAAATTAAAATCCATCGTGAAGTACCTGTTTGCCGGTAACGAGGCGCTTAAACCCCACATCCAGGAGGTCATGCGCATCGATCCTCTCAAGATGAGCGCAGAAGATGCGCTGGATACGATCGAACGGCTCGTCGTTCGAGAGTGGGTCACGCCGCAACACGTCCTAGTCGATGCATTCTCGGCGCGAGCACAGTATCAGAAGTGATTCGGTAGTTCGCAGTCACGGCTTTTCGCGCTTCTTCTTGTCACCCATGCACGCTTGTTCGGTAGTGGGTGAACTATCCCTTTAGATATTTGTAGTATTAGGACCTAGACACTAAGAACTAGCTATTGTTGCGGTTGTCCGCTCTGCCTGATCGTGTGTCGTCGTCCGCTCGTGAAGGTGAGAAAAGCCCGGTGGAACTGTCCTCAAGTCTTGAACCGTGAAGTCATCGTAGAGCTTTGTGCGTCCACCCTTTTAATTCTCAGTTTCGACGCCCGTCTTGTCGCCGCTGATGGCGATCAAAGGTTGTCGCGCTCGTTCGCCTCGGAAGTAGACGTCGAGCCAGGAGAAGAAAAAGGTGCCAAACGTAGAGAAAACGATGGCGAGGATGAAAGTGAGAAGAGTGCGCTTGCCGCCGAAGGCTTGCAATCCACCGCCTTCGACGGTGGTGCCGTCCGGAAGCCAAAAGTTTCCGAACGGACCCCAAGCGCGGTGCACCGGTGCCGCAGCGGGCGTGCACCATTCGTTTGCGGCGACAGCGAGCGCCTTCGTGGAGTGTACGCCACCGTAGCAATCAGTCCAAGCGCCGTCCATATCGAGAACGGCGCCTTGGACGATGACAGCAATGGCACTAGATACGACACCCATAATGGCGCCCAGCTCCGTCGGTGCGACGATGAAGGAGTTCACGTCCTCGCGCATGAGACCGAGGTATAGCGCGGGAGCGCCAAGGGCGCACACCAAGTCGACCATCAAGAAGAGAGACAAAACGTCAATCTTGTCAATAGCGACGAAGATGGCGCCAACATTCAACGCAGCGCAGACTACTCGAATCACGTTGACAGGAACGCCAAAGTTCAAGACATCACGGTACAAGACCGAAGTCAAACCGTTTTGGATAGAATCCACCGAGCTCACGCAGAGCGACGTGGCAAAGATCAAGATGAGAACGTGCCAACCCTTGTTGAGGCTTTCGGCGAGGTAGAAGAAACCCAGGTACGCGTACTTGGTATATGACACTTCGTAGTCGTCGTAATATTTCGCGAGCGAAACCACGCCGAGAACACCGAAGAACCACATGACGAAGAAAATCAGACCGGCGCCAAGGGCGAGGCCTTTTCGAAGATCCGCCGTCGACTTGGCGGCGTAGACGCGCTGCCATTGACCGGCGTTGAAAAGCTCTGCGGAGAGAACGGCGATGATGAGGGTGATCATCACGACGAATCCTTCGTCCGTGGACTTGGATGCGCGCTCGTACTGTGCCTTGGTGACCCTGTTATCGGCGAGGAGGATAACGGTGAAGAGCAGCATGAAGCCGGTAATCATGACTCCTTGCAAACGGTCCGTGATCACGGACGCGGGCAAACCGGCGAGCATGGTGTACGTGAGCGTGATCACGCACACTGTGACGAGCACAGTCGTGCGTGCCTTTTCGTCCGTCGCACCATAATCATCGGAGAAGAGGGCGGAGACGTTGGCGATGGTCGTGAGTTCGGCGCAGAGCGAGATGAACATGTACATCACGCTGATGAACGCCGAGACGAGCTGCATCGATCGACCGTATCGCGAGAGCGCGAAGTCCGTCACGGAGAATCCATTCTTATCACCGACGAAAGCCTTAATCGTGGGCGCGATGAAGATCATGACGAGCGCCGGAGACGCGGACGCCACGGAGTACCCAAAGATACCCCACCACGACAATCGCGGCTTCGCCCCGACCTCCGTGGTGCCGTAGTACACCCAGGCACCCATACCACCCGCGAAGTACGACAGACCAACCTGCCGCCACGGCAGAGAGTTCTTCGCGCTGAGCCAGTGCACGCTCGGCGTCTTCACCGCCTCGACGAAATCCCTCGCGCGCATCCACCCTCCATCCTTACCTCTGAACGCGAACGTCAGCGCGACGACGAAGAAAAGCAGCGTCGTACAATCGATCGTCGCGATCGCCGTCCCGGTCGTGAGCGTCGGGTACGCCATGTTCCCACGCGTGTCTTTTCTTCGTTACCCTTAGGTTCTCCTTCTCCACGAGCGAACGTACGACGGCGCGCGGCGTATCCACCGCGTCTCTTCGGGCGATCCTTGCGCAAGTATTACCTCGATCAAGTTCCGACGATATTTCTCAGAACGCGCGGTCGCGCGCGTCCACTCGTTCGCCCGAGAGTGCGGCGTCGGCGCGAGGCGTCGAACGTCTTTTCGGGTCGTCGGTGGTGTAGGGTTTAGCATACGCCGCCCAGGTCGTCGGTGCGTGTCCCGTGATCGCGCTTTGGCTGCCACAGTACGTGCTCGGGTGTCCAGCGCGCAGGCCGCGACACCCATCGCGTCGCGAGTGCGCGTCGACCGCGGGCGCGCGCGCGCGAGCGCCCGGCGCGCGCGATGAGCGTGTTTTCCTCCGCCGACGCCCTCGAGCGGGCGCGTCGGAGCGCGCCCACGCGCGCGGGGGCGTCGTATCCGTTCGCGAATGCGAGCTCGACAAAATCATCGTCCGAGCGATCGAGCGGGAAAGCGAGCGCGAATGGATCGAGGACGGGTAAGGGCACGAGCGGGGGTGGGCGAAAGGGATCGGTGCGCGCGGCGTCGCGCGCTCGGGTGGAGGAGGTGCTCACGGGGGCGAGCGCGGCGGAGGCGGCGCTGAGAGAGGCGACGGAGCGGACGCGGAGGAAAGCGAGCGATGCGCGGACGGAGGAGAGCGAGCGAGAGCGGTTGAAGAGGTACGCGCGCGCGGAGTTGGAGGCGGAGGAGCGGGCAAAGGCGCTGGAGGAGGAGCGGAAGAGGTGCGAGGCGTTGACGGCGGAGAATGCGAGGTTGGCGCGAGAATTGGACGCGAACGGTGTGAGACGGTCGGGAGACGCGCGTGCGGGTGAGAACGACGACGAGGAGGTAGACGAGACGGTGAAGGAGTTGTTTGATCTCGTAGAGAGCGAACGACGGGCGCGGAGTGAGGTTGAGGAGAGATTGCGCGAGTACGAGCGACGCGCCGAGCGAGCGGAAGTCACGGCGACGGGAGACGCAGAGGCGCAGAGACGAATCGAAGAGGCCGAGTCCACGATGCGCGATCAAGAGAACAAGTTATCTCAAGCGGCGGAGATCATCGGCGAGCTTCGAGCGGCGTTGATGCACGCGATGGAGGCGGTGGCGCCGCCAGAGTCGACGACGACAGGATCTCAGTTAGGCGAGGACGCGAGAGAAGGTACTCCGCTGGAAAGAACGACCGCGGCCATACGGCGCTGGGAGGGGAAAGTGGAGAAAATGGTCGTCGAGACGGTGACCTCTGCGCTGGCGCGCGCGATGGATTCACCGGCGTTGCAGACAAACAGGCGAGAGGGCGAGAGAGTAGTCTCCAGCGTAACTGACGCAATATCTCACGAATTGAGCGCTATAATCGAGGGTGCAATGTCTGGAATCGTCGATGAAATGCAGTTTCAGTTCGGTCAGGACGAATTTGAGCACGCGCACGAGGACGATTACGGCGTTGACGGTCGCAACCGCTTGATCGGCTGGCTCGCAACTGAAAATAACCGCCGAGCTCATCTCGAGGAGCAGCTCACTAGCGTGCAGGACGAACTCGCGCGCTCCGAAGCTAATCGACAAGTCGCTACACAGCGCTGGCTTCAGGCGATGAGTCAGCTAGATGGGAGCATCATGGACGACGAGAGTGATTTGGGAGAGTTGCTGAGCCGACTCGACGACGTCTCCGACGACGGCATCTCCGTGCGAAGCCTCGACATGGGCGATCTCGGGAGTCCGCGTCGAAGGCGAATTATGATGAATCGTCGCGCGATGTCTGTCGTCGGCGACGCGCCGAAGCACATCAGTCGTGTTCGAAGCGGTGACGCAAATTCGGAGACGCACGAGTATGCCAATCTGCACGACGTTGCCCTCGGTCCAAACGCTCGTCTGCAGACGTTTCGCGAGGAAGAAGAAGAAGAGGACGCGGATGAAAGGATAGCTGATCTCGCTATCGAGGCCACACCAGGCGGACGCGTGTACTTTGCGTTGCGCTCGGTGATGCGTCGCGGCGTCATACCCGTGACCACGCGCGTGTGTGTCTTCGTGTACCACGTCGCTATGCAGATTCACGCACTGTGCGCGCGCTGTGCTGCAAATCCAAACTTCGAGCTTATCTGGCCCATGTGTCTCATCGTCGTCGCATTTTACTGGAAGATTGGCGCCCTGGACGATTGGACCGCATATGTCCGCTCCGAAGGTGCCATCGAACAGTTTGCTAGCACGGAAATTCGCGCCGCCGCCGCCGCCGCCGCCGCTCCCGACCAATCCCCGACACCACCACTCGTATCGACGTCCATTAGAATCATCGATTGAGCGTATGTGTGAATAAACAGACCCGACTCGATCGACGATACCTTCGCCTCACAAGCCGCCTCGCCATGCTTGCCCGCGTACTCACTCTCGTCGCCGTCTACGCCACCGTCGTTGCCGCCGACGCCACCGACGTGAGCTCTGTCACTGTCGACGTCTCCTCATCGTCACTCACCCGGGATGTGCTCGATCGCGCGCGGAACGTCAAGTCCTACGTCCAACGCGTGAGAAGACACATTCATCAGCGTCCGGAGCTCATGTGGGAAGAGGAGCACACGATGTCGTTCATCGAGCGCGAGCTGGACGCTTTAGGCATCACACACGAACGCATCACCGCCACCGGGGTGGTGGCAACGCTCGGTGCGGGTCGACGAAGCGTCGGATTACGAGCCGACGCGGACGCGCTTCCGCTGACAGAGGACACCGGGTTGGCGTACGCATCGAAGACGGAGGGGAAGATGCACGCGTGTGGACACGACGGACACGTCGCGATGTTGTTAGGGGCGGCACGGGTGTTGAAGGAGGTGCATGATGAGGACCCGGGGGCGTTTCCGGGCACGGTGCGGTTCATCTTTCAACCGGCGGAGGAGGGCGGCGCTGGGGCAAAGGAAATGTTAAAGCCCAGGGACGGATCCAGAGGGATGGTGGACTTCGATCCGCCGATCCAGAGCGTGTTCGGGTTGCATAATTGGCCGTATCCGGAGATGCCGAGCGGGACCGCGGGGACGAGGGGGGGGACGATCATGGCGGGCGCTGGGGAGTTTGTGATCGACATCGCCGGGAGGGGCGGACACGCCGCGGTGCCGCATAAGAACGTGGACGTTATCGTCGCGGGGAGCGCCATCGTTACGGCTCTTCAGACGCTCGTGAGTCGCTTGACCGATCCGCTGGATAGCGTTGTGGTGAGTGTGACGGTTTTCAACGCTGGAACGGCGAGTAACATCATGGCAGACAAGGCGACTCTACGCGGAACGCTGCGCGCACTTAATCCAAAGACGTTCGCATTGATGCAACAGAAGGTCGTCGATATGGCTGCCGCGACCGCCGTCGCGCACGGATGCGAAGCGTCGACATCTTTCGAGCCGGAGCAGTACGGAAAGAAGCGTGTCCCGTATCCTCCCACGGTGAACGACCCGCAAGCGGCGCAGCTCGCGATGAACGTCGCAGCGCAGCTGTTCGGAGCAGAGAACACGCGCGACGTCGTTCCGGTAATGCCCGCCGAAGACTTTTCGTTTTTCGGTCAAACATATCCATCCGTGATGATGTGGCTCGGTGCGTACAACGAGAGCGCCGGATCCACGCATCCTCTCCACAGTCCAAAGTACATTCTTGACGAGAACATTTTGACGAACGGAGTCGCTTTGCACGCGGCGTACGCGCTCTCCTTCCTGAAAAATGGCTTCGCATAGTACATGAAATGATTTACAATGTTTCAGACGCTAAGATCTTCGAACTGCAAGTTCACCCCAGACGTCGCTGCAGTTTCAAAGAACTCGTTAAAGTTGAACCGCGTGAGGAACGCGCGCAAGCTGGGAAGCTCGACGATGTACCCCGATCTCAGATTATCAAACAGTTCGAGACTATTTTTACCGAACTGTCGAGTGAGATAGTCCAGGCGCTCGTCCCAATCTGCGGGTAATCCTTGACCATCGGCGTAACGCACGCTCGCCTCGCAAAGCTCGCGCACGAGGCTGAAGATGTCCTCAAAAATAGTCATGATTGAGCCGACATCCAGGAACGAGTGCGCCATGACGACAGCAAGATACTGCCTGTGTGCCAGCGAGCACGTGTTGAAATCTTTCGTCTGGGCGATTTTTTCAAGCATTTTTTCAAATTCAGTCTCGATGACGTCGACTTGCATGTACGTGCGCCAATTTTCAATCAACTGTTGCATCAGGTGACGAAGCCGAAGTGTCTTTATCAAACCGCTTCGGCGTAATCGAACCCACGTCTCTTGTAAATCGAACTGCACTCGCTTCAGACGGAAGAGGTACTTGAAAATGGTCTTGTATCGCTCTTGCGTGTCCGCGGTGAAGAATATGCCCATCGGCCACGGGATCGAACACTCGAGGTCGATCCCATCCCACGCGTCATACTCTGGCACATGAACACGAGGAAGAAAGGCTGTCGACGGAGTCGTCGGCCGCTCTGCTGCGTTTTCCTCCGATCTCGTAAGCGCGGAGCTATACACCAGTTTGAAGGTGGAATAAATTGCTATGTTGCTCGGCATCGCCGTCACCGCCGATTGCGCGAACGGCGTCGCGAGCTCGCGCGTGGCGTTGCCAAGCTTTGGAGGCAGCGCCAACAGCTCCTTGGCTTCGTCAACAAATATCGAGTAAAAATCCCCTTTACCCAGAAAGTAAAACTCCGTCATGGCGGTGAGGTGCGCGACCAGTCCGGACCTATGTAGCAGCACCTCACCTAGACCCTCCGCGATCTCCGAGCGCATCGACTCCACGACGGCGTCGAATTCACGAGGATCGAAAGACTCCGCCGACGCCAACTTTCGGATGCGCGCCGTCGCCCGTGCGGCGTACGCTTCCGCATCGAAACTGAAGCTGGGCGTCCGCTGATTGATCGAACGCGTCAAGATGCGAACTCCTCGTCCAATGAACGACACCGCCTCCGCTGTGGAGAGCTCGATGCCGGGCGGTAACCGCTCCAGCGCCACGCGATGACTCTCGTGCCAAATTCCGCCGCCGTCGTCCTCCTTCGTCCTCAACCCCTCACAGCGGTCGATCGTCCGCACGAAGAACTCATCGCACGGATCGACGATCGTCCCGTGCGCGCACCACCCCAACAACTGCTGCATCATCACCTGCGTCGCTCGCCAATACAACCGCTCGCACGCCGCCCGCGTCGCCGGATGTCCCGCTCGCAGCCACGCGTCTCGCGCCCTTCTCAACACCTCCGCCCCCGACACCCCTCGCGCACCATCGAGCACCTCCCCGAACAACTCCATCAAGGCCGGTATCACCGCTCGTTCTTCGCTCAACTCGCTCTCGATCGAGCTCAGCGTCCCGGCGTCGCCTCTCCTCCGCAGCGCGTCTTGCTCGAGTTTTAAAATCTTCGCCTCGTACGCGTCCAATATCTCATCCACCCCGCTCGCCAGCGCCCGTCTGTACAGCGACCCGCTCTTGACGTCCAATCCATCGTGGTCGATCACGGATTCGCGCTCGCTTCGCGTCACTCGCTCGAGCGCGCCGTACGACGCACCGATGCGGATGAGATTATTCAACCGCTCGCGTTCGTGTGGTTTGATGAAAAAGTTTAATTCCTCGGCGACCGCGAGAGAGGGCGCGCGTTCGGGGGCGTCGGTCGCGATGAAGACGTCCCCGGGAACGCCCAGGAGGGCCAAGAGGAGATCGGGGATCATCGAGTGGATGGGTTGTGTGGGTTGACGAGCGATACGCGGCGGTTGTCGTTGTTGACCGGCCGCCGAGCGCGCCGAGGCGGACGGTGCGTGATGCTGCGTGATCGTAGATCTTACAAAGAACCTTACAAAGAGCGGCGGTACAGACTTTTATTGGTACGGTTCGAGGGTCTAAGTGATCATCGGGGGTTACCTGGGTCGACTCTTCGGCATGGCTCGATGCCCCAGATGTCCTTGGCGTACTCTCGAATGGTTCTATCGCTACTGAACTTGCCGGATCGTGCCGTGGATTTTATGCTCATTTTCGTCCATTTTGCTTCATCCTTGTACGTTTCGTCCACGAGACTCTGCGCTCGGCAGTAGTCCTCGAAATCGTTCGCGAGCAAGTAGTAATCGGCGCCTCCGTGCACGGCGTCGCACAGCGGCGCAAAGTAGTCGGCCCAGCCGAACGCACCTTCGCGAATAGATTCGACGATGGCGTCGAACTCCTGAGGTGTTTTGAATCTCGCGCGCTCAGCGCGCAAGATCGGAACGTCCGCGGCGCTAGATCCGAAGATAAACATGTTCTCCTTGCCTATCTCCTCCGCAATCTCAACATTGGATCCGTCCATCGTACCTATGATTAGGCAGCCGTTCATGGCAAACTTCATGTTGGACGTGCCGGAAGCCTCGGTGCCGGCCGTGGAAATGTGCTGCGATAACTCCGCCGCGGGCACGATCGTTTCGGCGCTGCTCACGTTGTAATCTGGAACGAACACAATCTTGAGCAAGTCGCCGACATCTGGGTCGTTGTTCACAACGTCTCCGACAGAGCACACAAGCTTGATGATGCGCTTGGCCATATCGTAGCCCGGTGCAGCTTTACCACCGATCAAAACGACGCGCGGCACGAAATCTTTGCGCTCCTCTAACGTCGCGGCCTTAATCTGCTTATACTTGTGGATAACGTAAAAGACGTTGAGCAACTGTCGCTTGTACTCGTGAATTCGCTTCACTTGAATGTCGAACAAAGCATTCGGGTTAACGACGGTCCCAGTCTTCTCCTCGATGTATTTCGCCAACTTTTTCTTATTGTTTGTCTTGATGGCGCGCCACTGCGCTTGAAACTCCGCGTTGTCTGCGTACTTTTCCAACTCATGGAGCGACTCAAGCTCGCGAATCCAGGCATCGCCTCCGAGTTTGCTTGAGATCAAATCACGAAGCTCTGGATTGCTAAACGCTAGCCAGCGACGCTGCGTGACGCCGTTCGTTTTATTTTGGAACTTTTCTGGCATGATGTTGTAGAAGTCCGCAAATATTCGACTCTTGAGAAGTTCACTGTGGATTTCAGCGACGCCATTCACGGTGTGACATGCCACGAGCGCAAGGTGCGCCATGCGCACGTACTTAGTGTCTGGGGCCTCTTCGATGATGCTCATGCGCCCAATGCGCGTATAATCTTCACCGATCGTCGCCGCGAGCTCTTGGATAAACCTCCAGTTGATGTCGTAAATGATCATCATGTGGCGCGGCAACACCTTCTCCATCAAGTCGACAGGCCACTTCTCTAAAGTTTCGGCGAGCACGGTGTGATTGGTGACGCTAAAAACCTTCGAGGTGATATCCCATGCCTTAGTCCAGCCAAGTTTGTGTTCGTCCAGGAAAAGCCGCATCAACTCGGGGATACCAAGCGAAGGATGCGTGTCGTTCAACTGAATCGCAACTTGGTCGGGAAACTGGTCAAACGTTTGGTGGTTTACCAGGTAACGGCGGATGATGTCCTGGAGCGTGGCAGACACCATGAAGTACTGTTGCTTCAGGCGAAGCTCCTTACCTTGGTACGTGCGGTCATCAGGGTAAAGCACCGATGAGATAGTTTCCGCACGTTGCTTGGATAAGATGGCTTGCACGTAGTCGCCCGTGTTGAACGACTCCAAATCAAATTCCTTTGACGGCTTAGCGCTCCAAAGTCTTAGGTTGATCGTCGTCGGCGTGTCCCATCCCGGAATGGGATTATCGTACGCCACCGCGCTGATTTCTTCGTTAGCGAGCCATTCGTACATCTTGACGCCGTCGATTTCGTATTCTCTGATGCCTCCGTAAAATTTCACTGGGTACGAAATATATGGACGTTCGATCTCCCACGGGTTTCCAAAGTTGAGCCAATAATCGGGGTGCTCGTGTTGGAAACCATCCGTGACTGTTTGACGGAACATGCCGTACTGGTAGCGAATCCCGTATCCCCACGCCGGAAGGTCCTGAGTGGCCATGGAATCCAGGAAGCATGACGCCAATCGACCGAGTCCGCCATTCCCAAGCGCGGCGTCGCGCTCCTTGTCGACGAGATTCTCCATGTCGTAGCCGAGTTGGTGCAGCGCCTCCGTAAACTGTGGCTTGATGTCCAAGTTGTAAAGGGAGTTCAAGAACGATCTACCCATCAAAAACTCCATGGAGAGGTAGTACACACGTTTAGGACTCTTGTCTCGAAAGTGTTGCTGTGTGTCGTTCCAGCTCTCAATCAGGCGATCGCGCACCGAGAAAGCGGCCGCGTTGTACGCCTCAAAGTCATCAAAGTGATACCTATTTCTCGCCATCGTGTACTCGACGTGATTCACGATGGACTCCTGAACGCTCATCACGTCGTTGCGCAGATATCGGTCCATGAGAGAGTAGAGCAAATCGTGTTGCCTTCGCTGCGCCGAACCCTGCGGCGCACTCGAGATCTCGGCGTCCGGTCTCGCCACATCGCTCACGTTCGAGAAGTGCGCTCGCAGGATCATCGACAGGCACACCTTGATGTTCTCCACGTCCTCCGCATCCGTCACCTTGCTCCCACTCGAGTCCGTCACGTGAAAGATATCGCTCACCAAATCATCCTTCGCGCTGTCCACGATCGCCTTCTCGATGTTCAACCCAAGATCTGCGAGCGCCGTGGTGATCACTCGCAGCGTCCCCGGCTTATTTGGCGCGTCGTTGATCCTGATCACCGTGTACGCGTCTTCGCTCGTCGTGTCGATCTCGATCGTCGCCTCCGCGCTCGCGCTCTTCGCGTCCGCCGCGCTTCGCGTCACGTGCAACCGCCTCGAAGACGTCGTCGGCGTGCTTCGCGTCCGCACGCGCGCTTGCGCGGCGCTCACGCCGCGCGTGGACGTCCGCGCGCGCGCGATCGCCAACGCCATCGATAATCGCCCGTCGTCGCAATTCCACCTCGCGCGCGTTGTTTTCAACCCCTCGCGCGCCACGAACGCGTCACGAACGCGCCGAAACGAGTGCCCGCGCCCGTCGCGTCGCGGTCTATCGCGCGCGCGCCTCGAGCGCGTCGCGAGCGCGTCGGCGGCGGCGGCGGTCGGTCGTACGGGACAGTTTCCGTGAAAATCGATTTTTTCATCGGTCACGACCCACGGAGAGTCTCTGCAGATGCATCCGTGACGGCTCGACGGCGTCGTGGCACTCGCGCGCGCGATGGCGACGCCGCCGAGGCCGCGCGAGAGCGCCTTGGACGCGCTGATGTCTCGCGCTCGGCGCGGCGTCGATGCGTCGTCGACGCGCGGGAAGAAACGACCGAGAGCGCGTGGGAACGCGGCGAGTGGGACGTCGACCGCGAGCGCGCTGGTGGAGTGTCCACTGTGTGGACGCTCGATCGCGCGCGCGATCGCGAACGCGCACGCGAGCGAATGCGAGGGTGAGGGTTCGTTGAAGGGATGCGGGCGGTTGGCGAGCTCGGAGAAGCGACGGGAGGTGGTTGATGATTTCAGAGGACGGAGAGCGCACACGGGCGCGCGAACGACGGGATGGGTGGCGAAGGATGATTTAGCGGGTGGGTGGATCGATAGGCGCGACGGAGGAGGAGCGACGGTGGGCAAATCAACGCCGGTAGACGCGGAAGGGACGAAGGACGCGTTCGCAGAGATGGCGCGCGCGATGAAACGCGTCGGCGCGGTTAAAATGTCGGGACATTTTTTACTCTTAGATTTCATCACGGAGGATGAGGAGCGTGCGATCGTGGAGTACCTCGATGCTGACACGAGTAGGCCTTGGAAGGATTCGAGCTTTAACGGCGCGCACGAGGGGAAGAAATACGGGGTGGAGCCGAACCTTTTGAAGCGGACGGTGGAGCCCACAAAGGTGCCCATTCCGAAGATTCTGAAACAGCTCGTGATCAAAAAATTCGCGTCGGCGCACGAAACGCTCCGACGTTTCGAACCGAACGAGTGCAATGCCATCAACTGTACGTTCTACTCGTAGTGTGGTTCGTGCGGTCGATCGAAACGCTCGCCACTCATCGACTGACCATCGCAAAAATGTTTGCACATGCGACAGATAGAAAAGATCTGGGCAGCGTCTTGACGCCACACTGCGACGACCGACAACTCTCGAGCGATATCTTAGTCAATCTCAGCCTGGTGTCGGACTGCACGATGACGTATATTCACGAGAAACACCCGGAGAGACGAGTCGAGGTCTACCTACCGCGCCGGTCGCTTCAAATCCAGTCGGGATCGACGCGATACGACTACATGCACTCCATAGCGAATGAAAACCTCCACGGCGATCGAAGGGTGAGTGTGACGTTTCGCGAGTCCGGCGCTTTCACCGCCAAAAAGAAGTAGCTCAAATCGTCACGAATAGACTGTGAAACATACGGATGCGGATTCCGTGTGCGCGCGCAACCACCTATTGCTGCACACGTTGCCGCGACGAACACCCGCGATGTCGTCCCGAGATCCCCGCGCGCTCGGCGACGCCCTTCGCACAGTCTTCCGTGCGGACGCCAAGGCTCTCGCGTCGCTCGAGCGCGATGCGAGCGCGTCCAAGAACGACGAACTCGTTCGAGCGCTAGCGATTTTGCTCGAGTGGTGTCACGACGACGTCGACACCGTGCTGGATCCCTTGCTCGAGCGCGCGTCTTCGTCAACGCGTTACGCACGCTTTGTCGCTCTGTTGACGCACAGAGCACCGAAGAGCGTTCGGGACGCTCTGCGACGGGCGCTCGGAGTGGGCGGGACGAAGGCGCTAGCGGCGTGCGCGTGCGCCCGAGCGTCGGCCGAGATGGAGCGAGGAACGGGTTCGCGGCGTCAGGACGACGGTGAATTGTTGGAACAGTTGCGGTTGATCGTATTGGCTGGTGAGGGACGGTCACCGACGCGATTGGCGAGCGCAGCGGTGGACGCGTTTGCTGCGATGAGCTCACTCGCAGCGGAGGACCGAGACGAAGACTTGGGAGGCTTCGAGGCGAGAGAAGACGTCGTAGGCGTCGTCACGTCGTGGGCACGTTTGGATGGTAAAAGTGAGCTGTTCATCGAGTGCTGCGACGGCGCGCGAGGGCGATTGAGGTCGCTCGCTCGCGACGGCGACGACTCTAGTCGCAGAGCGCGAGCCCGTTTGTTGAATCAAGCGTGGATCGATTGGGCGCCGGCGCTCGCGTCGATTCGAGGGAAGAAATGGGAAAGAGAGATGTTAGTGGCTCTGGAGTCGGCATTCGCGGCGACTTGCGAGATGTTGAACATGGATGAGCCAGGTGCGGGCGAGGGCGTCGCGCACGCGCTCATCACAGTCGGTTTGCACTTGGGACGAACTGGAATCGATCATGAAAATCGCGCGGTCTTTTCGGCCATGGTGAGCGAGGAAACAGCAAAGGCGCTAGATGAGATGTTGCACCAGTACACCGGGACCGCGATTCTTCCCGCGCTACGATGCTCGAACCCGCTCGCACAAACAGTTGCGTCAATTTTGATTCGAGTCATCCTTGCGCCAGAGCATATGGGTTGGACCGAGCAGACCGAAACTCTCTTGCGTGGGGTTCTTCCGCTCGTTGAGGAGGGTAGTGATATCATCTCTGTCGGTTTCGCGAGACTTGTTGCGGATTTAATCATACGGGATCCAAACGACGAGTCGCTGCTTCAAATTTTGAGAATCTGCGGAGGGAGTGCGACGAACGCAAAAATGAGCGCACTGCGAGTTCTGACCGAATTCTTACGCCGGGTCCAATCGACCATGCTGGACTCGACCGCCAATGCGATTGTTCGGTCGATGCTGCCGAGACTCGCGGACAAGAATTTGGAAGTGCGCAAAGCTGCGGCGGGAGCGTTCGCGCACATTGCGCCGCCAAAGGTGCTTCCAGCTCTTTTTGAGTTGTTAATCTCCGACGATGTCGAAGAGCGTTCAGCATCTGGCGACGCGATTCTCGCCACGATGCGAGAACAGAAGCCAACATCACGGGCTTTGAAAAGTTACTTGGACGCTCTGTCCGCCGCTTCTTCTTCTGACTCACCAGATGCAGAGAAGCGCGTCTCTCATGCAGTTAAACTACTGGCACGCTTCGCCGAGTCACTAAATGAGATCGAGTTGAGGGATGTGGCCGAGACGCTCACAACGGAGGTATTCTCTTCACCGTCTTCATCGAGCTTAAACCAAGCCGTCGTTGTGCTCGCTCCGTGGATTGGAAAGTCGACAGCGAGCGAACACGTCATTGAGGCATGTGCGCATCAACTTTCGTCGCAAAACGCGAATAAGGGTGCAGACGAAAACGAAATTTTCGATCGACTCGCGCCGCTTTTGCTTTTACGTGTGCTTCCGCTGGCGATTTGGGACCGTGAAAGTCGCGAGAGAACTGATATTCAAAAGTGCTTGAGATACCGAATGCTCAACGTGCAGGGCGAATTCGAAGACGTGCGGCGTGTGTGCTCCGAAATGTTCGCGAAAGTGCCACAACAAACTTTAGACAAGGAGCTCTTGAGCGAGCTTGAACGAGCTTACAGATCTGCGAGAACCGATTCTGACGATCTCGCGCGCGTCCGCACCTGCATGTTCTGCTGCAGTGCCGGTTTGGCTGTGCGCGGCAAATCCGCACTGTCGGAGAGCTTCGTGAATGTGCTCAGATCTGTGTGCGTCAACATCCTCGCGTGGAGCGCATGCGATACAGATGGTGACGATTTTTTCAAGGCGCAAATGGGTGCCATGGAGACGTTGGCGTCCATCATCGTCGCTGAAG
This sequence comes from Ostreococcus tauri, assembly GCF_000214015.3. Lineage (NCBI taxonomy): Eukaryota > Viridiplantae > Chlorophyta > Mamiellophyceae > Mamiellales > Bathycoccaceae > Ostreococcus > Ostreococcus tauri. The sequence continues at coordinate 341,700 of NC_014429.2, read as the reverse complement.
TTGATTCGAGCGCACGAACTCAAAAGAACTGCATGAAGAAGACATCCAAGACACTTCTCGAGCCAGAGACTTCAATGATCTCATTTGAAGAAATCATCTCCGCAACGCCCTCAGGTCGCCCTCTCATCGTTGAACTAGACGATGACACGAAACGTGAACGTGTGCCTTGTGCGCACGAAACGCTCCACGGTGTGCTCCATCTGGCGTGTCTGACGGATCGAGATATTCCACCGTGGGTCGACGATGTGCCCAGGACCACGGGGATACGAGTTGCTCTAATTAACGTCATCATTACCGCCGCCAGACGTCCTCGACGTGGAGCAACACTTGTAGACGAGTGCTTCTCTCCGCTCGTCGCTTGCGCAGAACGGCGTGGTGATCCAAACATTCGTGAGGCGGCCCTCCAGGCGCTCATGATGCTTTTCCACTTGTCGCAGGACGACATTGACGAGTCTATCACAGTGGCGTTGACGCGAAGCATTACCAACGTTCTTCGCGATCACACTGCCGGCGATACCGCCCGAAAGGGTGCCGCAAAAGTCGCGACGGCATTACTAGCCGCCAGTGATCGGCACATCAGTGCGATGGAGCCATATCTCGAGTCGTTGCGTCAAAGTCTCACTGTAGCTGCTCGTGTCGCGGTGGACACCGAAGTCGCTTCGCTCGCGAACAAGCTCGCGATGTGCATGACGCAGACGGCAGAACGCTTGTAGGTTATAGATAGGATTTAGTCAGTAGGTAGATGCGTAGTACAAAAATTCGAGTTGAAAATCTCGCCGTGTAGCGGTGCTAACGCGTGAGTGTGCGTCTGCGCGCTGGTGCCTCGTATCGTCACATGTTGTCTTGATTTGAGCGCGCTTCATTCAATTTATTGAATCACGCGATCGATGACGTGCACGACGCCGTTATCCGCCAAGATGTCCGTTTGGACCACCGCAGCGCCACCGACGTACAGAATTCCCTCGACTAATCGAGCATCAATACTCCCATTGAGCGTGGTGACGGCGATCGGTCCGGCTGAGACGGCGGCGACAGCGTCCGTGGCGAGCAACGACCCCGCCACAATGTGCTTCCGTAACACGTCGCCGAGTCCGGGCGAAGCCAACAGTTCCTCCGCCGTGAGTCCGTTCTCGTTCAAGAAAGTCATGATGGCATCTGAAGTGGGCGCGAACACAGTCCACGGTCCCGCCGTCTCAAGTTGTTCGAGCAGATCGGGCGTCGCCGTCAGCGCGGCTACGAGCGTGGCGAAACGAGCGTCTTCGAGAGCAACGTCGACCACGGTACGCTCGATCATACCCGCGCTCGGTGCGTCCGCCATCTCCGGCGCAGGTGCCGGTGCGATCGTTTCCGGCATCGGATCCACCGGGATCGGTTCCACAACCTCAGCCGGCATACCGTTGATGTTTATCGGCTCCGCGGGAACAGGAACGCCTTCCTGCGCGAGCGCGCCGGAAAGCAGCGCCAACGCCGCGATCGCGCCGAGCGCGAATCGTCGCGCGAGCTTCGTGAAAGATCTTGATGATGATGTGCCGCGCATGTTTGTTCGTGCGAGCGCGTGCGTCGTGAAGTGACGTCGACGCGGCGTCACACGATAGCACCAAACTCCGAGAGAGACCGAGAGAACGTGCGCCACATAAAAAGGACGGTTTGGATTCCGAAAACCGTTTCGCGTTCAAAAATCAACCCACCGCGGGCGCTGGCGCCGGTCATCGGCGCGCGACGCGTCCGCGCCGATGCTCGCGCGCGGAAGACGCGCGCGCGGGACAGTGCTCGAGCTCGCGCGCGCGATGTCGTTGAAAAGGAGGTACGCGCGCGCGAGCGTGAGTCATTTCGAACGGCACGTCAGCGGGTTGAATTCGAGTTATAAAGACGAGCGAGACTACGGGGCGGCGACGCCGCCGCCGCGGACGTGGGGGGAGTCCGCCGTTCGGTTGGCGTCCGTCGTTCGGTTGTCCTGGAAGGAGGCGCTGGCGAGGCTGGGGATATGGCGGTTGGATCACGTGTTGGCCATCAGGATGCTGGCGGAGCGGGACATGAGCGCGACCATCGCGCGGGAGGTGCGCGCGCACGGATCAAGGGTGGAGCTTAAAGGAGGACAGTGGCGAGAGACTATGAAGGAGTTGAAGATGGCGCTTCGTTACTCGAAATCACTTCGCAGGGCGCCGGATTTGAAAACAGTGGCGAAACAGGGAGGGGTTGAGAAGGAGGCGATTCTGTTGAGCGACTTGGCGCCGGCGTTGATGCGGCCGGCGTACGTCTTATTTAAAGACATCGAGGCGGAACGGTTGATCTTGGTCGTTCGCGGAACGCATAGCGCAAAGGATATGATCACGAATTTAACAGGGACGTCCAGTCCGCATCACACGATGAGCGGAGGTGACGGGAAAGAGTTGAGAGTTGGGTATGCGCACAGCGGTTTTTTAACGATGGCGAGATATCTTGAGCGAGTGATCAAGGACGATCTTGTGAAAGCGCTGAAAAGTAATCCAGGTTACGACATGAAACTCGTCGGCCATTCTCTCGGTGGCGGTGTTGCAGTCCTGTTGACGGAGATGTTACTCCAAGACGAGCGATTTCAATCGGTTGGACTACACTGTTACACATTTGCATGCCCTTCGACGTTAAGTCGAGAGCTCGCAGAGTCGGTCAGGCCTTTCGTGACCACGTGCGTGAATAACTCCGATTTGGTAGCATTCGTTAGTTTTAGCAAGGTGAACGAGCTCCAGCGCGAGGTGGTCAGTACCGCGCTCGAGCAGAGGCTGTTAGATAAATGGAGACAGAATGCGGCGGCGATGTCACCGACGGACGTGTGCGGGCCGACGCCGTCGCGTTTCGCCGCGGCAGCGGCTGCGGTGGGAAAGCAGCACTACGGACCGGAAAAGTATCCAGGTTGGTTGCGAGCGCTCAGAGGTCTGAAAGATCGCCATAATAAGCTTGTCGAGTCGAGCTCTTTGTACAGGCAAAGTTTGTTGATTGGAAAGACGGTGAGTAAGACGAGTTCGAAATTGGTCAGTCTCTCTGGGGCATTCATTGCTGGGGTTGTGTCTCCGCGTCCGAGAAAGAAAGATGACGTGAATGAGATGAAGGTGGCGAGACCGGTTCAAGAGAATACGGCGTTTAAGAGGACGAATCAGCAAGTTGGAGATACGATTTCGCAGGCTGTGTTAGCGACGGACATTTGCAACGACGCACATCTCGCGCACGTGCACGCGGATGCGCCCGAGACGACGGCGGAGGAAAAGAATTTCGAAGAGTACATCAAAATAGCTCGCATCGCGCTCGATGAGGATTTTCAAAAGCCGCTCACCGCAGCGGACGTGGCGAAGATCTACAAAGCGGAGGCGAATGCCGCACAGGAGGTGCTTCGAATTCAGGCGGACATCTCCGTCGTCAAGGCGGCTGAGTTATTAGCGGACGAAGAGGCAACCATGCTCGCGGATTATTACGGTACCGATCTTCCTCAGCTCTACGCGGGCTCTCACACGAGCTCCGAGCGCGATCCCGTGGTCAAGCGCAGATGCGTATCCATGGAGGAATCGGCACGCCACAATTTGGAGGAAACAGACAAGCGAGACACCGAGAAGCTGTACCCGGCGGGACGCATCTTACACTTCGTCCTCAAATCAGGTCTCGACGAAGAGTCGACGAGAACTGCCGTGGGTCCGAGTGCTAAACCGGACGATCAAGGTCGATTCGATTCACGCCGTAGCCTCCACGCGCTGTTCGATGACGTCGATTTGGACGTCTACTCGCGCATCATTCTCTCGCGCACCATGATCGCCGACCACTTCCTCGCACAGTACGAGGACATCATCGACGGTTTCATCGCCGAAATCGATGCCTCCACCGACTAGTTTCGATCCCTGAAATCACCCACACTCAACGCTCGCCACCAGACCGCTCGCTTGACACCTGATTCCAGCACAGTGCGACGCCCCGCGCCCACGAAAACTCGCCCACGATGGGTTTCTTACGCGTCCTAAAGTCCTTTGGAAGCTCGAGCTCGCGCAGTGGGGTCATCGCCGACGCCGCGCGCGTGCAGGTGAGCGCGAAATCGCTCGGCGACGATTTTCCAAACGAAGCGAAATTCTTTGGTTTAGAAAACTTTGGCAACACGTGCTACTGTAACTCGGTCCTGCAGGCTTTGTACGCGTGCGAACCGTTTCGTCGCGCGCTGATCGAGCGCGCGATGTCGTCCGCGAACGGGACGTCGACAAGCGGGAGAGGCTGGATGAGCGGAAGGCGCGAGCCGGAGACGCTGCTCGACGCGCTCGGGGATTTGTTTCACGAGATATCGACGCAAGGGAAGATCACGGGGTGCGTGTCGCCGAAGGCTTTCATCGAACGGCTGCGGAAGGATAACGAGCTTTTCCGCGGGGCGATGCATCAGGACGCGCACGAGTTTTTTAACTTTTTGTTGAACGAGTGCTGCGAGAACTTGGAGAGCGAGCTGAAGAGGTCGGGGGACTGGGAGTCGGGTCGTAAGACGTGGATACACGATATATTCGAGGGAAAGCTTGCAAATCAAACGCGATGCATGTGGTGCGAGAACACGACGAACAGGGAGGAGTGTTTTCTGGACCTATCAGTGGACGTGGACCAGAACACATCCATCACGGCGTGCCTGAATAACTTTAGCGCCAAGGAACTGTTGGACAAGAACGACAAGTTCCAGTGCGACCGATGCGGTGGACTTCACGAAGCGCAGAAGAGATTGTTGATTCAGAGCGCTCCCAAGGTGCTGTCATTGCATTTGAAGCGGTTCAAGTACATCGAGGCGCTCGGCAGGCACGCAAAGCTCAATCATCGCGTCGTGTTCCCGTCAGAGCTCAAACTCCCAAACCTCAGTGACGACGCAGACGACCCAGACGTGCGCTATGTGCTCTTCTCTGTCGTTGTCCACATCGGTTCCGGCCCAAATCACGGGCACTACGTGTGCTTCGTCAAGAATAACCATCGTTGGTTTCTCTTCGACGATGACACCGTTGAGGTCGTCGACGAGGAGCAGTTACATCGCGTCTTCGGCTCCACCGTCGAGCGCGGTCCGATGGGGAGCGAGCACGGATACATGCTGTTCTTCGAACGCCAGAGCGACGACCAGACGGAGAAAATGTAATACCGAACGAATGCATCCGTGCTCCGTCAACCCTACAGCGCACAAGATTAATTCAGTCCGCAGATCTCGACGCGCCTCGACGAAGCGTGCGCTCGCTCGATGACACCTGTGGACGCCGAGGGTGATGGCGCGTCCCAGGACGCGATCGCGGTGCTCGTCGCGAGCGAGACGACAACGAACGACGCGAGCGTGAGAACGAGCGCGAGCTTGGGAAGGCGCGCAGAACAGAGCGTCGATGACGACGCGGAGGCGGACGAACCGGCGTGGATGGCGGACATAGACGCGCGAATGGCCACGGTTAGGGACATGGATGTGAAGGCGGTGAACGGGGAGTACATGGATAACGAGCGAAGCGCGACGCAGGGCCACGGCGCGGATGAGGGTGAGGACGCTCCGGGACAGTTCGAGGACATATTCGACGATCGAGGAGAGACGATCGTGGATTTGAACGAGTCGAGCATGAAGACGACGAGTATCATGGCGTTTTTGGAGACGTTCGCGCTCGGGCCCGAGAGTTTAAACGGTGGGCGAGCGACGCCGACGATGGGCGAGGTGCTGGAGCGCGTCAAGTCGAGGAGGCCAGACTCTCTGCCAGAGTGGACAATGACGGCAGCCGCGGCGGCAAGCGCGTATCAGTTCGCAATTAATAAGAAGCGATTGGCAGAGCAAGCCGCGTCTCGCCTTAAGGAAGCGAAGAGAAAACATGCCAAGCTGCAGGCTAAGGCGGACGCTTTGGATACACAACTGCACATGGTGCAGTACGGCAAGACGCCGGATGGAAAGCCCGTGAAACCGAATCAGATCAAGAACCTACCACACCAGACGCGTCCGCGTGGAAAGATGCCGCCGCCACCGTCCGAGCACACATCTGCGATATGGACGAAGGCGCTCAAAAAAGACGTGTGCCACGTCTGCGGTGAAGGTGAATCAGACTACTGGCACGACGATGACGAGATCGTGTTCTGCGACGGCTGCGACGTCCAGGTGCATATGTCGTGCTACGGCGTGATGGCACTTCCAGAGGGTCAATGGTTCTGCCGAGGTTGCAAGGAAGGCGTCACCAATGGACCGCTCGTGAGCTGCGGGACTCCCAGAGGCATTTGCGCTATGTGCCCGCATCCCGGAGGGGCGTTGGTGCGAGTGGAACCTCCGTCGAAAAGGGACGTGCCGTGGCTTTCTCCCGGTCATCACGCGCACCTAGCGTGCGCTTTATACTTGCCTGAGGTGAAGGTGACTCTCCAGAAGAAAGGACAATCTCCTGTGGTGGATATGACGCAGACAAAGTTGACGCGTATGAACTTGAAATGCTCTGTCTGCGACGAGCCCGGTGGATGCACGCAGTGCGCAATGCACAAATGTTTCCACGCGTTCCATCCATTGTGCGCGAGAGGAAACGGTCAAGTGGCGCTTAGGCAAGCGATTACGGGGCAACCGATGGCTTTCTGTGAAGGTCACAGCACTCCCGAGTTCGAGAAGCAGCGTTTCATCACTTGCGGGTACAGTGAAGATGGAACTACCGAGCACTCTAGACCATCCAGTGTTTTCTGGCGAGAGAACGCAAACACGAATGCCCCCGCAGAGTCACGAATGCCCCAGACGGTACTTGAACGGATCAAAGATGTGAAGAAGGCGATGAAGGAAGATGCTAATAAACCGAAAGAGGGCGCGACGGACAAAGTCTTCCAGCGTGCAACGAGTGCAGAGGCAAAGCGTATCTCGATCATGACATGCACGCGACACGTATTCCATAGCGGTCGCTCGTCGGATGACGACGAAACCTGGAAGTCTTTCTTCATGCAACTCCAACGAGAGTGCAGGCACCTCCATCCAGATGAGGCACTGAGGCTAAACGAGCTCAACGCAAGTCTCGGAGAGGCTGAGGTGAAGAATGCGCTCAACGTTTTGGCTGTAAATCATCCGAGGATTCCTCAAGGGGAAGAGATGTTCGCCGATCTTGCACCTTGGAAGTACATGAAGCAACACCAAATCGACGCGGTGCACTGGATGCAGAACCTGTTCTCACTGGGCTTGGGAGGGTACCTGGACTTTCAAAGTGGCTTAGGAAAACGCCTCACGGCACTCGCCTTTATCCAATGGACTCGTGATGGTTTAAGAGACGTCGGTCAGCATTTAATCCTGTGCCCGAGAGAAACAATTCATCTGTGGACTGCCGATCTTCATCGTTGGTGCACGACTCTTCGCAGCTTGAATCTTGTGAGTGAAACGGATGAACGTTCAGAGGAAAACGCCGGTAAGATTCGAGCGTTGGCGTTTGATTACATTATCGTGCCATACGATCGATTGCATGAATCCGAGGCACTCAAGTCCACGCCTTACAAAAGCGTGATTTGCGACGAGTTCCCGAGTGATGGTGGAAAATCGTTCAAGGCGTTGTTTACAGCAGTCGCAGAGAGGCGCATTCAAGCAGGATCAACCTTTTTCTTGGGCCAATCTGTCATCAATCAGGCCAAATGGTCTGAACACGGAGCAATCATTTTCCCCGATCTTTGCCGACATGGACGCGCTCCTGCGGCGTCGTCTGATAGTGTCGATGGGATACCGCAGTTATTGGCTGATTGGCTCCGCTTTACTGTGACCGAGCGCGTCGTGGAACCACCAATAAAGGCTGTGCCTTTGGCGAAATTTTCCACGATCAACGTGAAGCACCCTACTGATGATCTCATGCACATCTTCAGGGCGATGCGAAGACACGGACAAAAAGTACTAGTGATTGGAAACAGCGCAGAATCATTGGCCGCGGTAGAGGAGGGGATGAGATCGGCAAAGCTTGAGTATGCCCGCCTGGATGAAAGCGAACAGCCGCTAGGCGCCGCCTTGTACGCAGTCGCTCGCTTCAGCACAATGGCAGAGAACAACATATCGTTTTTACTCTGTGAGGAGAAGAATGTGAGACGTCAGCAAGGTCGTCTTTCGAACGCGAGTACGGTCTTATTTCTGGACGGTGGTTTTTCGGACGTAATCGAAGCCTCTGGCGCTCCAAGGGAGGATCGATTATGGAACGTGGCGAATCGCATTTGGGGGCTCGAGCCGGTGAAGGGCACGACTAACTTCGTGAAAATCGTGGATCACAATGGAAAGGATATCGTTTGGATGCGTGGTTCGTGCTCTAAAGAAATTCCGGAGGATACGCCGGCTTACCTGACACTTACCATCGAAAAAATCCCGATCAATGGCAACGTCCCGCCCGAGTTCACCTCCAAGGATGTGGCAAACTGGGACGCCGCTGTTGAGAGAAAGCGCGTCAGAGACGAGACGGAAGAGCCCACGTGGTGGACCCTGCACGAACATACGTGCGTGTACTGCAACGGCGCCCCTGGACAGTGCAAGAACATTCCTCCGGCGTTTTTGCCTCCAGAAAAGGCCGGTATGAAGATTCGCTGCGTGTCATGCCCGCGCATCACCTCGATGGGTTGCGCCTATCTTCGCAGCGTGCCGAAGTCGTGGAAGTGCCCCCAGCACGGGTGCGCGGCCTGCGCGAAGCAAGCGGCACCGGGTCACATCACTTTTAGATGCGTCTCTTGCCACCGCGCCTTTTGTGATTCGTGCTCGTCGGGTGCCTCTTTCGACGCCATCTCCTACCACCCGGTTTGGAGTCCGAGCGGCTTCACGTTGCCATCGTATTACGAGTATGTTCGTTGCGCAATTTGCGTGGACAGTCTCCTGGCGGATTCAACGAGCTCGCGCCGAGCGAAACAATAACAATTAATAGAGTTGTCATGTCATATTACTAGATGTAGCTAACGAACACTCCGAGGCGACCGATGCGTAGCGGCGGCAATGCGTTTCGGCGTCGACAACCTGTCGAACACGCTCGATCGTCTCGGCGACGACACGTTCTCGCTCAGGGGGGTCAAAGGCGCCCGAGCCGGTGAGGACGCGGCGTCGTGTTTGCTAGAAAATTTGGCGTAGGTGTAGGGAGATTCGTACGTCCTGGGCAATTTTTCATCCCTCAAACGCAGTGCCTCGTTCTCGCGCTGCAGCGCTTCGCACCGCACCTCGCTCGCCTTCAGCTCCTTCTGCAAGCGCATCAACTCATCCCTATAGGCGTCCGCGATGACCTGCGCCTGCTTGCTCAGCTCCCGACGTAACCTCCCTATCTCACGTTCGCGACGTTCCGCCCGCTCGTCCTCGCCGCCAACCGTCTCCGTCTTCGCCGCCGCGCGCTCGGCGCTCACCCTCCGACTCGCCTCCAGCGCCCCCTCCAGCTCGTCCGCCCGCTCACTTCGCTCCCTCCACGCCAGCGTCAACTTCTCATTCGCTCGTTCCAACGCCTCGCATCGCGCGCTCATCGTCTCCGCGCTCGCCGTCCCGCCCGCGCCCCTCGCGCGTTCCTCCAAACGTTCCCCCAACGCTTTCGCTCTCGCCTCCGCCCGTCCGCACCGCACCGCGAGCTCGGAATTCGATCGCTCGAGTTCGACGACGCGCACCGCGCACTCTCGAGCGCGCGCGGAGGCGTTCGCGAGCGCGCGCTCGAGCGATTCTTCCGTCGCGCGCGAGCTCGAGTCTTCAACGGCATCGTCATTGACGTTTCGCGTCGTTCGCGCGCGCGCTCGAGCGATCTCGCGCGAACGCGGAGCGGGAAGAGCGAGAAGTGACATCGACCGCGGTCACCGCACGCGCGTGGACGCGAAGGGTCTTGGCGGCGCGCGATGGAGTGCCGATGAGCGCGTGGAAGTTGAATCGAATCGTTTGTTACAGTGAAATGTCAAGGGTGGACGCGCGGGTACTACGGGCGGTCCCATGAATCGTCTTCGGAGCCGGAGTCGTTGGAATGGTACGGCGCGGTGATCGGTGATGGTGATGGTGCGTCCTCGGAGTCGTCCTTCAGGTCGTCGTCGGACGCTTCGGAGGTCGGGACGAAGTCGGCGCTCGCGAAGCGCTCCGCGCCGACGGAACCGGTGACCTCGCGAAGACACAACCATCCGAAACCCGTGGGATCACGCTCGAAGTCCTCTCGGTCTTCGAACGAGTCGATGAGTTTTTGAGACGTGCCCCAGTCTTCGCCGTACTCGTGCTCGATGAACCGGCGGAGCAAACCAAGGGCGTCGATAGTGAACATTTTTCTAGCCTTCGTCGAGCGCCACTTGACGTCGCCGCTCGAATCGAAGATTTGAGGATACGAGCGACGAATAAACCTGATGACGGGAGCGCCGGCGATGATGTCCCGACTTTTGTCATGGTTGTAATTGAAGGCTCGCATGGCGGCGCAATAGAACGACCAGTACGCTCGCTGATCGAAACCGAGTCGAAGCAAAACTTGGCGGTCACTCGCGAAACTTGGCGACAGCTCGGGTTCAAACCCCGGAGAAAGTATAATATCCGGTACTGTCCCTTGAGCGCTGGCGCTCCACTTTCCCAATACGCATTCTGTGCGCGCGCTAGACGGAAGATAACCGTTCGGAGTGCTTCGCGCGCGCTTCAAAATTTCCAGCCACGCCTCGACGCCTGATTTTTGCCCCATTCCAGCAGCACCGACGACGATGAGGTGTCTCTTCGCTCGAGTGATCGCGACGTTCAGTCGCTCAGAAGTGGTGAATGATGACATCGGGGCACCACATAGCGTGAATACTATGACTTCTTTCTCTTGACCCTGAAACGCGTCCACAGTGCTCACCTGGACGTCCGACGGAGCGAAAGATTCGTCGTCTTCATCGCCTTCCGCGACATAAGGCTCATCGGACTTCAAGCATTCTTTAAGTTTCATCGTCACGAACGACGCTTGCGCGGCGTAAAAAGCGATGACACCAATCTTCTCTGCAGAAATACCGTTGTCCAACAGACGATGCAAGATGGCGCTCACGCGGTTAGCCTCCGCGACATTCAGTTTGCTCTGGCCCTCCTTTTCGTCGACGCCGTTGGTGTCCCACCAGACAATCGGAGGTAACACACCACCGGTAGATATATCAATCAAGCTCGCTCTATCCATTGCATCTACACCATCGAGCAGCATTCCGTCGTAGTAACACTTGTTCGGAATGGCGGAGATCATCGGATGGAGTCTGTACTGAGTGCGCAGCGTGACCTTGGGATAGCCGGCTTTGCTCAGACGCGAGAACAACGTCATTTGAAGTGGATTGCGTGTCACCTGAGAAGACGCGTTCTCGATTTCTTCTCGAACAGTTTCGAGCACCGGGTATAGTTGATGAGGGTCACCTACAGCAACGACGGATTTGCATCGCGTGCGTATCACCGGAAGTAAACTACTCGGCTCGGTCATTTGTGAGCACTCGTCGAGGACAACGACGTCAAACTTCTTGTCGGTCAAATCTTTGTGCGTGGACGAGTAAGTCGTCACTCCGACGACAAGGCACTTCTTAAGTAACGCTTTCCGTGCGGCGACTTTCCCCACCGTGGATAGGGCTTCGATTTCTTGCTGCAGAATAACCTTTGCTCGTGCAGACGTGGCCTCAGCAAGCATGGCTTGAAGCTCTTTCACTTGCGATGCACCGTGAACGCTCGTCTTCGCGTGGACCGAGTGCGGCAGGATTGTGGGGTCGATCTTCCGAACGCTACCGACACGAACGAAGTCCGTGAACCCTAGCTCTAGAAGTTTTTGCAAAACTCGATCGACGGCGACGTTCGTATGCGCGCTGATCATTATGCGCCCATTCGAAGCTTTCAACAGCTCAGCGGCCTTGATGACGAACGCGGCGATCGTGTGCGTCTTGCCACTTCCGAACGGCCCGTGAACGAGACGGACGGGTAGATTCGAAATACCCGTGGCGCTCGCGAGTGCGCCCGAAATAGCTCGAGCTTGGTCGTCGTTGAGTTTGAATCGACGCTGCAATGCAGAGACTCCGATGTCCCCGTCCTTCAAGTAAAGCTCCTGTTCTTCCTCGAGTTCGACCCGTGGGGGGATGCCAAGCACCCAATCGATCAACGGCGACGGCTCATTTGTCCCGAGAGCCAATATATTGGCGATCTCTTCAGCCTCTGAGAAGGCGTTCAGCGACGAGTGTATGGCGAACAGTTTCATCGTGCTGTTGTCGCCGAGCGCTGGCGGTCGCGGACTCAACAGGCGCACCTCCGTTTGCCCGTTCTGATTTAACCCATGCCACTCGTTCTGCACAACACCCACCCACGGCGCTCGATACCGATCGCCCACTGTTCGCAACGGCTCGACGTTGAAAGACGCCTCTGTGCTGACGACCCACAAATCGCCCTTGGCGTAAATCTTTGGACCTTTGATAGCTTTGATATCGTGGACTGTCATTCTGATGAACGTCTTCTCCTTGCCCTCCTCCTTGTCGAACCACTTCCTAGAAGTGATCTCACACTGGGTGAAATAACGCAATTTGTACCTTTGCCACATGACCTTTTGCAGGATCTCCGGTTGTTGCAGTTCTCGCTTTGACTGCGTCGCGTCGTCGCGTAATTTTTTCATCACGCCAGCGACGTCGCGCAGACGCAGGGTTAAATTCTCACACATCGCCGTCACGAAGTGCGACTGATAATCGCGAATGGTGGTAAATTGGTGATTTTTACTGAATGTCAAACCGACGTAATCGGGCGGCGGAAATTTGACGCACACCTCTGTCGAGAGCGCCGCAGACGGCACGCGCGCGCGCCGCCTCTCCGGTGCCTTCTTCTCGCGAACCACGGGCGCACTCGCCGTCACCGCCTTGGCCCCGGTCCGAACCCCGACCGTTTTCTTCGACGGACCCGCCTCCACGGCTGCGCGTTGGCGCTCGAACTGATCCAACGCGACGTCTAAATCCCCGTCGTGCGCCAACAACAACTTGGCCACTTCGCTCATCGGTTCATTCTCCCTCTCATCACCCTCCCTCGTCCCCACCGCGTCACCCATCCCTTCCACGCGCGTCACACCACCCACCACCATACCCTCCACCGTGCCCGTCGTCCTTTTCAACATCGGCGGCACGAACTTTTTCCGAAACGCTCGATTGGTGAACCGGTGCGTCTTCGCCCGCGCCGCCGCGCCGTCCCCTCCACCCCCATCCGTCGTCCGCGCACCGACCGCGTTTCCACCGACGACGTCATCGACGTAGACCTCGTGTCGCGCCCCCAAGCGCACGGTGCGCCCGATCTCGAACGCCTCGCGCGCGCCATCGACGCGCGCCCGCGTCACGCGCCGTCCGCGCCCATCCTCGCCCTGCGCATCCGTCGTCGTCTCGTACAGCGTCGCGACGTCCCCGCGCACGACGCACGCGCCGTCCATCCGTCGCGGGCGTTTCTTCCCCACGTCGTCGGTCCACGTCACGCGGTACACCACGTCACGGTCCATCGCTCGGACGGGGGAGACGGGAAATGATTTGAAAACACATCGCGCGACGTCTTGAGGTCACATGAAGGACGATTCGTATTCCGAGGCCCGCGCGAGAGTCCATCGCGCCGCGCGACGACGGCATGGACGCCGCGAGCGAGCAGTGGGCGTTCGACGCGATCGCGGTCGTCACCGTGGGAGGGATCATGCCGCTGGCGGTGATGTTGCTGCAGAGTCGACGGGCGAGTAAGCGCGCGTGCGCGACGGCGCTGATGCTGTGCGCGGTGCTCTTCGTCGGTGCGTTCGAACACGCGCGGGCGTCGAGACCGGAGATGCGTCGGGCGCGAGGGTTTAAAAATGTCATGCGCGCCGCGCGCCGGGCGCGCGCGGGCGGGGGTGGATCGTGGACGACGGCGTCGTCGCGCGCGGAGACGCGTCCCGGAGGCGCGCGCGCGGAGACGCCCGCGCGCGTCTTCGACGCCGACGTCGTCGTCGTCCCGGACGGGATCACCACCCCGCCGTCGACGCGAGTGTAATCACGACGACGACGACGACGACGACGACGACGACGGGTTTCGCGCTCGCGACGACGACGACGACGGAGACGACGACGACGCGCCGCGCCGCGCCGCGTCCATCGTCCACCGTGACGCCACCACTCGCTCGGACTGTAAACAAAACAACTCCGGCACTGCCCCCTCGAGTGCCCTGATTCCTCGACGTCCAACCCCCGACGGGCGCTCGCGACATGCCCGGCGCGCGCTCGAGACCGCGGGTGGTGGATCAGAGACGGTGCGTGCGATGACGAGGAGCGAGGGCGCGGTGACGCCGATCGGTGCGAGGGCGACGACGAGGGATGGATGAAGGATCGTCGATCGCGAGCGAGGGATTGGGGAAAGATCGAGGGACTGACGACGCGATGGGACGCCGGCTCGACGCGTGGGCGCAGGAAGATTCTGCAGCGGACGAAATCGTTGCTGCGACATCTTGGTTTGGGACACATGCGAAATATGGGGGCGGATTTGCCGTACAGGCGAAGGGTGGAATTCATGTTGGTGACGATATTCGGAGAGACGTTCGATAAGGAGAGTTACTGGTACGGTCGGCCGAATCCGGACATGTTCTTCGCGGCGCTGATGAACATGGCGGGAGCGCGAGAGCGGGTGACCCCGGTCGATGGGTCGCAGATATTTAAGCTGAAGCAAGGGACGACGTCGTACGAGGTGAATCGGCCAAAGTTGAAGGCGCTGGGGGTGCAGGAACGGACGCTCCGGGAGATGTTCGCGCGAACGCCGGCGGCGGACGAGCGGTACCAGGTACAACCGGTGGCGTGTTTGGTGGTTCCCCCGCCCGACGTCACGGATGCGCTCGATTACGAGCCGTATCCGGAGGAACTTGACGAGGAAGAGGTTGAGGAGGATGCGGCAAACCTCGACGACATGGCTTCCATGGTGCTCACGTCTCTTTCCGGAGGCGTCACCGCGTACGTCAAGGAGGAATCCATGGCAGAAAATGGATCGATGAGTGCGAAGAAGAGAGCGTCTGGGAAACGTCCCGCGAAGCGTTTGCGCACAGAGACGGCGGGGAAGGAGAACGCGTCTTTGGACAAATCTTCCGAGGCAAAACTTCAGAGAAACAAGGGCAAGGAGCTGTTAGAGGACAACGAGGATGAGATGGACGATGCGGAGCCCGCAGAGGCGCTCGAGGACGATGGAGGCGACGTGCACACGGCGGCCATGCAAGATAACATGCGACGCTGCATGCGGCTCGTACCTCGGGACAAATCGTATGCACCTCAGCCGATAGCAAACTTCGATTTTGGATGGGATCCTGAGATGAAAGAAAAGCAAATCACCGATGAATTTCTTTCAGAACACTACGAGCTCGATTTTGTGCAAGCGGAGAGCACCAATGGACTCGCCTGCGCAGGCGAGGAAATCCCGTGGGATCCCGAGATGGCCAATTTCGTGATTAGAGCCTTCGCACCGGTTAATTACGACCGCGCGATGGAGCTCGTTGCGTTCGACGCCTCGATTGCACAACTGCGTGGAGATCTAGTTGGATGGCTTGGCGACAGTGCCCATGCGGGCGCGGCTTTAGAGCAGCTGGAAAAGCTGCGGCAAATTGCGACTGTCGGAATCGAAGCCCGAACTCGATAACAAGTACACCTGTAATCGCCGCACTTCTGTAACAACACGCTACACTTGTACTTGTACACTAAACTACTACCGGTCCCGGTATCTTCTGCTAAGCTATTCGACGAGGAAATCCACTGCGAGCGAGATGTGGTCGCTTGGATATCGCACCGAAGGTAACCGCCCGTGACGCAACACATCCTCGACGTTTGGACATTTCAGCACCGCCGTTGGCTCAAAACCATTTGCAGTATGCCAGACATAATCATTCGTTCCACAGAACTTTCCGTGACACGTCGTAAACTCGGGCTCTTGACCATCAACGGTGGCATACGCGCTCCGAAGCTCTCCCTCAAGCGCATGATGCAAGACCGCCCCACCGGCCGTCAAGCGCATTAGATTTCTAACTTCTTCGACGTCTAATCCATTTTCCGACGTCGCCGTCAACTTTAACTCGACGCCCGTCCTACTCGGGAAAGGCACGCTTTTGTCTCCAAATGCAAGCGCGAAACCATTCGCGTCCCATCCCCGGCGGAACGCCTGCATGGCGAGCGTCTCCGTCTCCGACGCGCATTCCGGTACGTCTACGCCGTCATCGTCGCTATCACCATCATTCGCCATCACATCGACGAGCGATCCCGACAATTCACGCCGATTCAGCTGCGCCAAATTGATGCGTCCGGTGGAGAAAAACTCATACAAGGCGCTCCTCGGCGAGAAGTTGTAGTCGCCGCAAATCACGCAGTGCGCCACCATTCCACGTTCGCTTACGCTCCTTCGCAATCTCCCTACCGTATCCAACAATACCCGAGCCTGCCCTACCTTAACATCGCCGCGCTTCGGATTAAATAAGAGGTGCGCGCTGACGCAAATCACTCGAAAGTCATCACGCACTCGATGCCTCAGCACGACCGCTACGGCAACGTTATCTCCCAATCCTCGCTCTAACTCATCAAAGTAAATTGTTTCCGCTGACTCCGCCTCAAACTTACGCGCGTTGTACAATACCACGCACCCGTCTGCCTTTCCCGCCCGCGTCGCCATGGCTGCCGCCTGCGTCCCGCTCCGTCTGAGTCGCTCGCTCACCACCTCTAACGCCTCTTTCTCCACCTCTTGCGCGCACACGACGTCAGCGTTCAAGGACTCGAGCTCGCACGCGACCGCGCGCGCACGCTTAAACGACTCTAGGCGATGCGACCCGACTCTGTAGAGCTCTCTCTTGTGCTTTTCAAGCGAACTCGGCGCGAGCAAGTTGTACGAGACGACGCGTACGTCGACCGCGCGCGCGTCGTCGGGGGTCTTCCGAGCGCGAGCGCGAGCCCAACGACGGGCGCGAACGCCCAAGCGGACGTTTCGCGCCGTGTCGTCTTCGTCGGGCGGCATGTGAGGAGAGTAAAAAGGCGCGGCGGAGAAGTGAATGTGGCGCTCGCGGCGACGGAGCGAGAACCGACCCACGAGTGGGCGGGAAGACTCGCAACGTGCGTGCGAATCGCGAGTTAATGTTGCAAAGAGACTGCCATCGCTGTGATGGACTTTGCACAGGGATGGTAATTATCTTTGCGTGAGGGTGAGTCGCGAGTCGAAGTGCCAAAAACAGTTTTGTATCTCTGAAAGATTCGATTACGTTGAACAAGTCTATTCGTCCTTCTCCGGACCCTTCGCACCGCGTTGGCGACCAGTACGGCGGGCCGCAATGAGACCGACCTTCGCACCAGTCGGGCGGTCGCGACGAATGGTCGACGCGTGACCGATGTGCTGGTGGTTACCACCCCCGTGAGGGTGCTCAACCGGGTTCATCGCAACACCACGAACCTTCGGCCAGCTGTTGCGCTTGACCTTGTACTTATGGTACGCCGTACCAGCCTTAAGCATCGGCTTGTCAAGACGACCACCACCCGCAACTTGACCGATCGTCGCACGGCAACCGGACGGAATCGTCTTCTTCGAGCCGGATGGAAGCTTGATGCGGGAGAAACCCGTGTCGAGGTTGTGGGAGATCAAGATGCAGTACTCACCAGACGCCTTGGCCAAGGTACCGCGGTCGCCAAGCTTCGACTCGACGTTGCAGATGATCGTACCCTCCGGCATAGAGCTGAGCGGCAAGATGTTACCGATGGACAACGACGCCTTCTTACCCGCGTACACGAACTGACCAGTGTACGTTCCCTCCGCCGCGATGAAGGTCTCCTTTTGGAGGCCGTATCGCTTAGTGTGACGGAAAGTCATCTGCGCAGTAGTAAAACGTAATCATACTCGGTCAGTCTTCGCTCTCAAAACTCCGTATATATCCACGCGCGACCTCGCGCAAAGCATGTAAGTCTCAAGACTCTCAGTGCCCAGATACCAGGACCAAAGCCCTACGGACGCTCGATCGAACATCGCCTTTCGCGTCTCACACGTCGCGCTCGACCGCTTACGCACCTTGGCCAGCGGCGCACCGCGTCCCGGATCGTGGATAATGTCCGTCACCACGCCCTTGACGTAGCCGTGGCGCTCGGAGAAATCCTGCGTCGTCGAACGATCGCCGTCCGCGGTCAGTCACTAGGTCTTTCACTCGCAAGGCTTCGGTCGTCACCGCTGACGCGCGCGCATCGACGCTCGTTCGCACACGCGATGCGGAGACCGACGCGTGATATTCCATTCGACGATTCGCACGCGTCTTCGCCCGCTCTCGAGCGCCGACGCGCCCGTTATCGCTCGCACGAAGCCCTCTCTCCGCCTCGATCGATTCGCGCCTAGGGCGCGCTCGTCTCGCGCGAATTCAACAACGCACCTGTTGGCGATGCTTCGCCGCGCCCTTACGGGTGTGCGTGTGCGAGCGGAAGACGCTCCCCTTGCCCTTACGGCACGATCGGATGACGCGACCCATGGCTAGCTAGAGGCGTCGCGAAGAGGCGGACGCGACGCGCGCGCTGGCGCTGGAGACCTCGCGGTCGGGCGCGCCGGGTCCTCGGATTTTTTATCTCGTGATATTACTTGAGTCGTGACTCGAGCGTGAGCCAGGATGTTTGGGCGTTAATATTGAGGTGTCTGTTAACGCCATATAGTGCATCGCCCGCGAAGTGACCGTTTGTGTCGTGCGCGCGGGCGTCACACCGCGGCGGTGGGACGACGTCGAGGCCGCGTCGCGACGGTTCGTCGCGCGCTTCGACGTCTTGGATCGGACGGGAATAAATTATCAAAGGGCTTCGCGCGGACGACGCGGGCGCGGACGCGCGTGGACGACGCGCGCGTCGGCATCGAGTGACAGCTAGGGGAACCAGAGCGACGGTCGAGATGCCGACGACGCGCCGAGCGACACGGGCGTCGTCAAGGCGCGCGGTCGATGACGAGCGCGAGATTGAGTCTCCCGTGAGCGCTCGAGCCGCGAGCGAGCGGTCGATGGAGGCGGAGGCGGACGGGGAGGAGGAGGACGATGACGCGCGGGCGAGCGGGACGCCGGGTGACCGGGACGTGAGCGCGTCGGTGGTCACGGCGAGCGACGGTGAGCTTTCGCCCGTGATCGAGGACGCGTGGGCGATGGCGGAGAGTCCGTCCACGGAGGCACCGCCCACGCAGACGCCGCCGATGCGAGTGAGTGCGAGGGTGGCGGCGATCGAGGAGAAGGCCAGAGGCGTGGAGTCGCAATCGGAAGAGGACAACATGGGCGGTCTCGAGACGCCTGAGCGTGATGTGACGTCGATGCGCGGTGAAGAAGACGATTGCGATGACGACGTCATGCTCGGTGGCACCCCGGAAGGGACAGATGAAGACGAAGAGGAGGAGGGTCAAAAGGTGGAGACGAATGGTCAACAGAATCTATTGTCGCCTGAGGATAGGTTCCGCCGGAGCGACATCGAGACGCGACATCGAGACGCGAGGCCAGGTGGAATTTGGGCGTCGATCGGATCTCCGATGACGACTCCGTTCCAGGCGAGGGCGGTGGGAGGTTCCATCGATGCGGGTGCGACGCCAAAACCGAGCGCCGCCGCGGCGCGCCAGCGCGCCAAGATGCGCCAGTCATTGCCGGCGCAGTTCCAAGCTCCCATGCCCATTTCACGACAAGTTGCAGCGCGCATCGATTGTTTGGGTCCTTCGCTCAATATCGTGCAGCGGATGATGCTCGTGGTTGGAATCTTGCTCGATTTCTACTCAAAGACGCAGTTGATTCGTGAACTTATGCGCTTTGCGCACGCGGGTTCCTGGGTCTGGTTCAGTTTCGTTCTCGTTTTCTTCGTGTTCTCCGCGATGTGTATCACAGGATACTGGGTGCTGCATTATCCCATGCCGCCCAAACCTGAGCCGGGAAGCGAGGGCAAGCAACAAAAGGTGTTTGGCTTCAGCAAATATGACTTCAAGCGTTACGTGAGACGATTCGGTGCTGTGTGCGCTACGTTGCAACTCGGTACGGCCTTTGCGGCGTGGCGAGCGCTTCGTACCAACGATTTGCGCGCAAGAAAAGCCGAAATGGACCTTCGGGGAATGCAACTGGTCGACACCATCTTCTTGACGCTGCCCATGGCGACGCTCCAAGCATACATTGGGATGACATGCTCCTCACCAGCGAACGTCTGTCCGGGTCGCGACGGATTTGATGTCTTACTTTTCTTCGCTGTCGCCGGCTCCATCACGTCTGGCACTCTGTGCTTCCTTTCGCTGGACCTTCACGAAAAACCGCCAACGCTCACTTGGAAGGAGTACTGGAAAGTGCACAGAGCGCACCTTTCTGAGATGATTGCCAAGGGTTTCTACCGATTCTTTGAGCTCGCTGCGCGCGTCTGCACCATTGGCCTGTTCGCCGCGGTCACAGGTCCGTACGTCATGCTCGTGTTTTTCGTGCACGCGTGCATTATCCTGGGTTTGATCAAATACCCTCTCTCTGGCGTTCCAGACAGAAAGGTGTGGGAGCGTTTCTGGGAAGTGCGCCCGTTCAAAATCTTTGGACGCGTCTGGAAACTCCCAGTCCTCGACGACATCAAGCTTTTGGTTGCATGCTTGATTTGGCCGCCGTCATCATACGTGTCGAACGCGACCGATCGTAAGGGCAAATTTTGGTGGCGTTCGACGTCGTGCCCACGGAAATCGTTTTGGGCATTGACTCGCGAAGACGCTCTTATTCCGTTCGCCGTCGTCCTCGGTGTGCTTGCCTTCGAAGCTGGAATCATGCTCATTATCATCTCCTTGATTGCCGAGGAACACTATTACATGTACCTCAGCATTGCCGTCATGACAAACTTCTTGTGGTTGATAAGCGCGGTGAACTGGATGAGTGCAGCGGCACTTTGGAATCCGTTCGTTCCGGAGGGGCCGCCCTTGGGTTATCCTAGTGTGAGTGCTATCAACAGTGCGATCGGTAACCGCCAACTGTTCGCGGGAGTGAACAGGACGCCGATGAAGAGCCCTGGTTCCAACACTTTCGCGCGCTCACCGATGGTTCCTTTCCGTTCTCCGTTGCAGCGCATGGAGGAAAACAAGGCATCACTGAACCTTGGAGGCGCACAGAAGATTGAGGAGCTCACGACGCCTGTGCTTGGCGCAGCAGATGTCAGGAGGAGCGACTCATCATCTGAGTCTCCGTCGTTGGGACCGCGAACGGTCCCAGTCATGCTCAAGGGAAGTCCAAGACCTGTTGAGGTGTACGTAGACATGGGCGACGACTCAGCCGAGCTCACGGAAGTAGAAGAAGAAGCCAACCCCATGGTGGTCGCTGCCCTCGGAGAGGAAGCCATGTTACGCACCAGTCTACAATGGCGAGACTCCATGGATCTCGATCGAACGATGTCTGGTGACGTTGAATGTGGCCAAAGTATAGATGACTTGGAGGCGGCGCGTGAAGCGCTCAACGCAGTTGCGGCCCTGAACACGACTGAAGAGTTCGATGGTGACTATGGTGCCACTCCTAACTTCGGCGGTGATACGCCTAACTTGGCCTCACCGTCCGTGTTTATGGATAAGGAAAACAACGAAGACTTCCAAGAGACGCCAGAGATGGGCGATGGCCCAGAGATGGGCAACGGCGCCTCCCCGATATTCCCGGTGTCACCTGTCGTGCACACGTCTGGGGGATACTCACCACGTTGATCGTAATAGAACACACGTGTAAAAGATTCCGTACAAACTAAAATATCTATTGATTCTTGTTGAAAGGCACGGCCGCGTCGCGAACTATGATGTTACGAAAAGCACCCGGTGCGTGCGCCGAATCTTCACGATTACCGAGCTCTGCGGCTCTGATAGAAGCATCTTCGATCGCTACGGCGACGCGACCGAGCGCGACTAACCCCGATACGCCAATGTACGTCCCTACGGCACCAACGGTCAGCACGGTACCGACGAATGCACCGGCGAGCTTCACACTCCGCGGAGATCCACGACGGACAATAGTAGTGAGTGCCGCCGCGCCGATGACGCTGGTGATGATCCTGTTCGTGTAGTCCATCGGCTTCGCGTCTTCGGGCCACTCGTTCAAATATTCGTTAAACTTCTTCTTCGAATCAGAGCTTTCAATTTCGTCCCAGAGCTTTGAAATGCCCTCGACGTGACCAGCTCCGACGACGCCGACTATCGATTGCACTGTGGGATCCCGCTGTAAAGCCGTCGCCAGGATCAAGTCCCGCTCGCGAACCACGGTCTGCTTCGTCGCCCAGTCCATTATACTCTCTTTCTGTCCACCTTTTTGCGACCCTGGAGTAAACATTGGATTGCCATTGAATGATTCAACTCGCACAAATTCAACCACACGTTTCGCGCATTTGCGAACTTTTAACAGATCATCCACGCGGATGGGCATCCCCTTCAATGCGCTATCCAGCACCTCCAGGCTCGTTTTCACCACCGCCTCACTATTCTTACACCCAGCTTTTTCCATGATCCTTGCAACCTGTGGCAGCTTGGCCGCGATGACGTTCGCTCGACGCGTTTGACGAGCATCGAGCGACGACGAAGGCGATAACGGCGATTCGTCTTCGCCCGCTTCCGGCCCGTTCGTCTCGTACACCGTCTCTTTCGACGAAACCAAACGATCGAATTCGGTCGAACCACGACGAACGCGCGCGTACAGCCTTCCTATCGTCGCTTTTTGACTTCTATCACCCAAGACAACAGTCGCCCCGACGTCTCTCGCGCTCTCCACCGCCGCAATAAACTCCGCCCCTGGTCTACAATCCAACACCGCCCCCACGACGGCGTAACCTAAACTCCCTACCACGAGCGGTATCTCGCCCGCCATCATCGTTCGCAGCGCCTCTCTTGGCGTCGCCACCCTGCGCGCGGCGTGCGCCGCCGGTCGCTCCTCGCTCGCGCTCCTGAGTAAAGCCTTTAATCGATCGCCGTCGAGCTCGATCACCACGAGATCGGGCTTATTTTCGGTGATCACCCTCCGCACCTCTCGCGCGCTGTCCGCCGAGACGTGCGCGCTCCCGATCACGCGCACGTCGGCGCCGGAAGCTGGATGCGAGAGCGTTTTCAGACACTTTGGAACATCCAGCGGGTGGTCCCGGACGCGTAAGACGTTGATTCCGTGCGTTCGTTCGAGAGAGATCCCCGGTGGGAAGTCTATCGGGTCGATCGCGTCGCCGTCAACACCCATCAGTGCGTGTTGGATGGCACTGCGGGGTGGTGAGTGAGGCAACTGTAGTATTGGTTGGACGTCTAGTGACTACAGCGCTAGTTGGGCGAAGCCGGGGAGGGAGGGACGGAAGTGTCAACGTACGGCGCGCGTTTGCGAGGCGTGAACACGCTCGCCAGGGATGGGGCCTCGGTGAAACGCTTGGTGAAGTCGGAGGCGCTGCCCGCGTCGGAGTCCTGGGGTGTCTCGCTTGTTGAGTGGATGACACCATGGGAGTGGAACGTCTTAAGCATCTTCACCAGGATATCGCGCTCGGTCTGGAGCTCGCCCAGAGCGTTTTTCATCATTTGACGCTCTTGAGCGAACTGCGTGGCGCTCGCGGAGGCGACGGAGGCGACGTTATCCTTGGCCTTTGCCGCTTCCTCGTTGGCGGTGCGAAGTGCCTCAGCAGTCGTCGCATCATTCTCTTCGGCTTCCTTCAACCTCTCCTCTAAGACGACCAAGCGCTCGTTCGCGACGCGCAAAGACTCCTTGAGATGTTCTCTAGCTACCTCGCTCTCTTTGTGACGCGCGCTCAACTGTTCAAACTGAGTTTGAATTTGTACAATACTGGCCACCTCGGCGGATGAACGAGATAGCGCCTCGTTCGTCAACCGAAGCTCCTCGTTCATGACCGCATTCCGCGTTTCCGCCGATGCAAGGTTCGCCTTGAGAGTCTCTAGATCAGTCGCTAGCGACGAGTGCTTCGTTTCGCTTGCCTCTGTCACGAGTTGTATCTGTTCCCGAGCGTGCTTAAGACTCTTCTCAAGCTTCTCTTGAAGTTCATTCCTCGTACTGGACGCTTGTTCCTCAAACGAGGCAAGTTTCTGTTCCTTTGCGAGAAGCTGTGCGCGCACGGCGGCGAGTTCTGCACGGATAGCTTCAACTTCCTTCTCGAGTTCATGTGCAGTTCCCGACGAAGCTTGTGCGACTTCAAGAGCATCATGCTTCGTCTGAAGCTCGACTTGAAGCGCGCTGAGTTTGGACTGCATCGACTCGCGAGCGTCGTTCGCTCGCTCAAGTTCTTCGGTCTTAGCGTTTAGTGCGGCCTGAGCAAAGGCTAGCTGAGCGCTCACCTCCTCCATAGCCGCAGTAGACGAGGATTCCGCTCTGGTGAGCGCATCTGTCTTCGCTTGCAGCTCAGTCCTCATGCGCTCGTTAGCACCGATTTGTTCTGAGAGTCGTGCCTTTGTAGCTTCGAGCTGTTGCTTATCAGAAGATGATGCAGACTCTACCTCTTGCATGGTGGCTCTCGTCGACTCAAGCTCGGACTGTAAATTTTTCAATCTTGATTCCATATCGTGCGCCGCTAGAGCTTGCGAAGCATCCGCCTGCGATTGAATTTTGCGTGCGGCGTTAAGCTCTGTTTGAAGGCGATCAATCTCGGCTTTCTGACGAGCAATTTCTTCACTAGCAACCTTCATATCTTCCTCGTTCTTTTTCTCCTTCTTTTCAAGAGAACGCAACGTGACTAGGTGAGCTTGCAAATCTTCGTTTCGAATTCTCTCCTCGGCGAGCTCATCTGACACACCTCGAAGTGCACTAGTTGTGGCGTTCGCTTCGTCAAGCTCAGTTTGAAGTTGTCCAAGCCGCACTTCAGCTTCACTCAGGGTCTCCAGTGTGATCGAGTGCTCTTCGATGGCTGTACCAGACGAAGACCGCGCCTGCACCAAAGAGGATTGCGCTTGCTCCAAAGCAGCACTCTTCGACTCAAGCTCCAACTGCGTGGCTTGCAGCTCGGACTGCATGGATGCGAGTTGAGTCTCAAGCGCCTGCGTCGCCGCGCCGGATGAAGACTGGGCTTGCTCCAAAGCAGCACTCTTCGACTCAAGCTCCAACTGCGTGGCTTGCAGCTCGGACTGCATGGATGCGAGTTGAGTCTCGAGCGCCTGCGTCGCCGCGCCGGATGAAGACTGGGCTTGCTCCAAAGCAGCACTCTTCGACTCAAGCTCCAACTGCGTGGCTTGCAGCTCGGACTGCATGGATGCGAGTTGAGTCTCAAGCGCCTGCGTCGCCGCGCCGGATGAAGACTGGGCTTGCTCCAAAGCAGCACTCTTCGACTCAAGCTCCAACTGCGTGGCTTGCAGCTCGGACTGCATGGATGCGAGTTGAGTCTCGAGCGCCTGCGTCGCCGCGCCGGATGAAGACTGGGCTTGCTCCAAAGCAGCACTCTTCGACTCAAGCTCCAACTGCGTGGCTTGCAGCTCGGACTGCATGGATGCGAGTTGAGTCTCGAGCGCCTGCGTCGCCGCGCCGGATGAAGACTGGGCTTGCTCCAAAGCAGCACTCTTCGACTCAAGCTCCAACTGCGTGGCTTGCAGCTCGGACTGCATGGATGCGAGTTGAGTCTCGAGCGCCTGCGTCGCCGCGCCGGATGAAGACTGGGCTTGCTCCAAAGCAGCACTCTTCGACTCAAGCTCCAACTGCGTGGCTTGCAGCTCGGACTGCATGGATGCGAGTTGAGTCTCGAGCGCCTGCGTCGCCGCGCCGGATGAAGACTGGGCTTGCTCCAAAGCAGCACTCTTCGACTCAAGCTCCAACTGCGTGGCTTGCAGCTCGGACTGCATGGATGCGAGTTGAGTCTCAAGCGCCTGCGTCGCCGCGCCGGATGAAGACTGGGCTTGCTCCAAAGCAGCACTCTTCGACTCAAGCTCCAACTGCGTGGCTTGCAGCTCGGACTGCATGGATGCGAGTTGAGTCTCAAGCGCCTGCGTCGCCGCGCCGGATGAAGACTGGGCTTGCTCCAAAGCAGCACTCTTCGACTCAAGCTCCAACTGCGTGGCTTGCAGCTCGGACTGCATGGATGCGAGTTGAGTCTCAAGCGCCTGCGTCGCCGCGCCAGATGAAGACTGGGCCTGCGCTAGTTGCGTCTTCGCTGAAGCCACTTGCGCCTCGAACTCGATGCGAATCGACTTGACCTGAGATTCGAGTTCTTTGACCTTCGCTTCCGATTCTGACTTGACGCCTTCGATGGAGGATTCGAGCTGTGCCACTCGAGCTCGAGCCTCGCGAGCGTCCTCGTGCATCGCGGCGGTCTCCTTGCTTGATTCACCAGAGCGCGCCGCTCCCTCCCTCGAGCTCGCTAGAAGTGTCTCCAACTCTGAAATTCGCTCCTTGAGCGTTTGCTTTTCCATTTCGAACTTCTCTCTTTCTTCCAGGAGCACTTTTTTTATCGCTCGCGCCTCGGTGTGTGCCTTTTGCTCCAACTCATCCAACGCCTCCTCGTCCACGTCACCTCCCTTACCCTCCGTCCTCGCCCGCGCCCGCGAAAGCTCGGCCTTTAGTTCCTCTATTTGCGCCGTCATCTGGCTCCAAACGGTCGCCGCTCGCTGCCGTATCTCCTCCTTTTCGCCTTGCGCCGCCTCCGCCGCCTTCTTCAGCTCGGCGTTCGCATTCGCCTGTCTCCGCATCTCCCCGTTCAGCGCCGCCTGCGCGCGCTCCAGCGCCTGGCCATGCTCCAGCGCCTCACGCAACTGTTCCCGGAGCGCTCGAACGTCCTCGCTCGCGCGCACCGTCGTCGCGTCGTCCGACCCCGTTCGTCGCTCGCGCTGATTCTGCACCGCCGTCTGCACGCGATTCTTCGCGTTCGCGAACGCCCCTCGCAGCTTATCCGCCATCGCGACGCGCGTGCGCGAACGTTCGACGACCGACGCGCGTTCTCGCGCGCGTCGGTCCCGCGTCGCCCGCCGCGGGCGCCGCGAAGGCGTCGACTTTGGTGCGTCCGTCGTGCTTTATACACAAACCCCGTAAATACATCGACACGAGGTCTCGGGCGGTGGTTTGAATCGCGCGCGGAGGTCGCGAACGCGCGCGTACGTCGCGGTGCGAGCGCCGAGAGAGGTCGCCGCGCGCGATGGAGGCGTCGGGAATTTTTCGCGCGCCCGTCGAACCCGTCGTGGGCGACGGTGCGGCGAAGATGGCGGAGAAAACGTCGCCGATGGCGACGGATGAGACGCGCACGACGACGCGCGAGGCGGAGGGCGACGCGGTGGAGGTCGAGCGACGGGCGCGCGGGACGAGCGACTGGACGAAGGGGCGAGGGAGGAAGCGGAAGAGTGATCTCGACGGGGACTCCGATGCGGATTACGACGCGGTGGACATGGATGAGGACTCTCAGGAGGAGGACTGGGACGACGAAGACTTTGAGGCGCGCGCGCGCGGGCGGAGCGCGAAAGTCGGCGCGGGGGCGAAGATCGTCGACGGGAAGGTAGTCGCGACGGTGGGAGATGGGAGCGTGGAGGGTGACGCTTCAAAGTTGGTGAAGGTGACCGCGGGAGGGGCGGTTCGGGCGGATAGGAAAGGGAGCGATCCGACCATCGCTTTGCTCGCCGCGCTGAGAGAGTATGTCGCAAAGTGTGGTGGTCACCTTTCGGATGATTGGACGTGTACGGCGACGATGCGCACAAACGGAGCGAGTGCGGGGACGTATGATGCCTTGTACTGGTCGCCGGGGAAGCAGGAGCGATACCGCTCGAGATTGGAGGTGATTCGCGCGCTCGGACTGGCTCCGCAAAAGGAGTTGAAATCGGCGAAGACAAAGAAGACGGTGGAGCATATCGAGCCCATCTCGCGCGAGGAGGCCGTGAAGAAAGCTCAAGAGAGCGACACGCCGACGACGCCGATGGATTTGGGTGAGAACACGATCGTCGTGGACTTTGGTAGAATTCTTAGCGAGGACGACTTTCACGATGACGTGCACATTTGGCCCGTCGGGTACACGACCACATGGCAGAACGACTCCGGCGTGATTTTCACCAGCAAAGTCACGAGCGCGTCTGATGGCGCGCCTGAGTTCATCGTAACCACGGAAATCGACGGAAATGTCGTCTCCGCGTGTTCTGCCTCACCGCTCGGCGCCTGGGTGGAGATGTGCGAAGCTGTGGGTCCGACCGTGTCTGTTGGCATCGTGGATCACTTTGCGTTCGAAGACGTTCGCGTCGTTCGCGCTATCGAATCCTTGAACGGATCTGATAAGTGCGAAAAGTACCAATATGTTGAAGAGCGCAGCGGGTGGGACGACGAGCGTGTCCGTCGAGCCAAGGCTCGCGTTTACGAATCCAGAGAGTTACTCGCAAAGATCCGCTTGGTGGCAAAGAAAGCCAAGACGGAGAAGAGGGCCATGAGCAAAGTAGAGAGAACCGTCGAAAGCATGATTGAGCGTCTCATCTCTCGCGTCGACGCTGCGGTGACGCGAGAAAGGCAAAGAGATGAACGTATCTTGGCAAAGAAGGCTCTCGCAGCTGACGCGAAGAAACATCGCGACTCTTTGAAAGAGGCGGCCAAAGCGGAAAGAGAGGCAGCGAAAGAAGCGGCGAAGATGAAAAAGGAAGCGCAGCGGGAGACAGAAAAGATCGCGAAAGAAGCAGCAAAGGCTAAAGCTGCGATTGAACGTGAAGCGAAAAAAGAACTCAACAAGGCAAAACGGGCAAAGGAGGCTGAGGAGAAGAAGATTCGTGACGCCGAGCGCGCTGCGCTTAGAGAAAAAGTCGACAAGAAGCAAAAGGAGTGGCTCACGGGCATGCAAGAACGTGAGCCGGATAGCACGGATACGTCGTTCGCCCCACCTGTCATGACGCCAAACTTGAAGATTGAGCCAGACTTTACTGAAACAACAGAACTGGGTGACATTTTGGAAATTTGGATGTTTCTTGATCGCTTCAAGCGAGAACTCTTTGGCCCGGAAGCCGACGCGAAGTCGCCTCCAAGCGTTCAATCGTTGGCGCGTGTTCTATCGAAGCCGCAGGAGTGCGAAGAGCTCCTGGCCTGCTTGCATTTGAGCTTGATAGCGCCTTGTGTCGCGGATGTCGCTGCGTCGACAGATAAGTCAAGCGCCCAGGCTTTGCAGTTAGTTCCGGATGGAAAAGCGCACCTTTCAGAGACGAAAGGGGTGTGGAAGGAGGTTTTGCGTCGGTTCTTACACGCATCGTCGGTGATATACGATATGCCGTCGTATGAACCGTTTTTGAAGGATGCGCCGCCAATTTTACCTGAAGCGGCGGATGTCTTCACGAGGTACATGTGTGCCGGAAATTCTGGTGTAGACCCGCTCTCTTACGAGGAAGGACCCACCTGGACCGGTCATCCTGTCGAGAAGTACAACGTTCGGATCTCCCCCGCTCTGTGCGCGATTGCCGAAGCTGAAGTTCTTGCAGCTGCGGAAGCCGAGATGTTCACGTACGGAAGTGGTGGTGTGGCTGATGACGCCTCGCGGGTGGTCGATTCGAGACGACAAAAGGCGACCAACGCAATCAGGGAGGCAAGACATTCTCAGAAAGTCCATGCCGTACGTTGTGCGTTGAGAAACATTTCGTATCAGCACGCTTTCAGTCAGGTCTGTCGTCGCGGTGACGCAGCGGCGGTCAAGGGCCAACATCCTAGAGGTTTAGATCTTCGCCTGTTCGACGCTCGCCTTGAGGCCGGCGTGTACTGCGCTGCCGCGCATTCGACTGAAACTGAAACTGAAGAGCTCATCAGAACGGACGCTTTGGAAACTGCGAAGAATATCGCCAATCTGACGAATGGAAACGGCGCAAAGGCACAAAAAGATCTGATGGCAGCAATCGAAGGCGCGATCAAGCAAACAAAGGCTCCTGAAGAGCAGCTTCCAGCGGCGCCGTGGCAAGAGGGTTGCATCGTGTGTGGTCTGGACGTTATGGCTGGCGTGGTTCTCTTGTGCGATTCTTGCGACGCCGAGTATCACACGAAGTGTCTTGATCCGCCTCTGTCTGCAGAACCAGAGGGAGAATGGTTCTGTCCGACATGCGTTCGCAACAAGGAGAACGTCAATCCGACGCCCAGTGTGTACGAGTTGAAGGCGTTCAAAGGCACGAAGCTCGAAAAGGCGGCCACTGGTGAAACCATCGCAGTGAGAGACGCCGCGATGGAGAACGAAGATGATGAGGAGAACTCGATGTACACTGGCGGCTCTCGCGGAGCAATGGGTCGACGCCTGCGCTCTCTGGCGCGCGCATTGGATTCAGTCGGCTTCGAGGGTCTTTCGGTTCAATCTAGAGTGACGCTGATGCGTACGTTAGTAGCTCTTGCACTGGACTCCGTGGCCCTACGTACGTCAATTGATAACGGCGTCAACATGGCAAACGAAGTCAAAAAGGACATTAGGCAGCACGTCAAGGCTTGGAGCGAGTATCGTCTGGATCGCGAAGACGGTAAAGGCGACGCGCGCGATGCCGAAGAGGCTAAGGCGGCCGAGGAAGCGACGAAGGAAGTCGCTGAACCGATGGATGTTGACGGCGAAACCGAGCCAGGAGAAGAAAAGAAGTCTGAACAAGAGAAGAAGGAAAAGAAGAAACGAGTTCCGAAGGCGGAGGAAAAAATTCCGACGGATCAGGAAATAGCCGTGGCTCGCGTGCGATGGCAGAAGAAATGGCACGAAGTGGAAGTTCCTGCGCTGAATACCGCACCACGTCGCGACGTTTTGGGTTCTGATCGCCACCGACAAAAGTACTGGGCGCTTGGTAATTGGGGTGAAGTCATCGTTCAAGCCGCTAAGGACAGTGAACACTACGAAGTTGAGCCAGAGTACGGTATCTTGACTTTGGAAGACACGAAAGCTCTCATCGGCAAGATAAATCCAAAGGGTAGACGAGAAGGTGATCTCTGGCGATCTTTGCAACGTCGATACGGAGCAGATCCGGACGCACTGATGGAAATAAGTCCAGTCCCTGAGCGACCGGATGACAGCGCGTGGGGCATGAGTGAATCGGCTGGGGACGCTGAAGACGCTCTTTCACGCGTTCGCGCTGCGTTCTTGAACTTGGACAGTGAAATCCCTGACGTTGCTTTCAACGAGGTTCTCGGAAGTCCGGAACGTAGGACAATGTGGCGCAATCTTGCTGCGTCGGCTCGCTCACTTTCCTCATTAGCCGCTGCGATCGTCGTGTTTGAACGTGCCATTGAGGGTGACTGGTTGCAGTCTGGGTGGATGTCATGGAGTTGGGTGTCGCCACTCATGCGCAGTGCGACTAGATCCAACGAAAAGAGCGATGGTCTCGGGCTTCGTCTTCACCTCATCGCGCTTCGTCGCGCCTTCAAATGGAACAAGGCAACTCGCGTGTCCGACCGGATCGCACACATCCCAGCTTCGACGGAACCCCTTGCCCCGAGAGCCGCGCGCGCGAAGAGAATCGCAGTCGTGGAGAGTGATTCTGACGATGACGATTACGAGGAAATATTTTCTGATTCAGAAGAGGTTGTCGCGAAAACGACTTCAGAGAGTCGACGATTCAGACTGTAAGTTACGCTTTGCACGAAGTTTGACATGACAATGATTTGTTTAATGAGACAGCGAAAATCCAACACTCAATCAGAAGAGCGCGTGTCCCATGAGCGTCTCGAGAACGATGAGGCTCGCGCATCCAACCATCGCCGCGCGGCCGTTAAGCTGCTCGACCTCCGGAGAGAGACGGTCCTTGACGGCGAGCCACGGCGGGCAGCCGCGGAAAACGTATTCCCACTCCTTGCTGCCAGCCATCTTGAACGGGTTCGCCTCATACCCCTCGTTCGAGCTGAACGCCGGGGCTAGCGACGCGAGCGACCACACGAACATCGTGTGCGTGAGCTCGCCAAAGTTGTGCGCCGCCTGCTGGGTGAAGGACTCGCCCGTGGTGATCTCGCCGAACAGCGCGAGAACAAAACCGAGCATGGCGACCCGACCGTTGATCACCTCCGGCGCCCAGCCCTCGAACGCGAGAATTTCTTGCGGTGTCTGTACTTTCGCGTTGATCGAGAACGCCGGGAAAACGACCTCGTCCACCACGTGCACGACGACGTTTCCACCGAACGCCTCCTTATCCGCCTCCGCCACCCGCACCCCGTCCACCTTCACCCCACTCGAGACGTCCACGACGATCGATCGTCCGCTCAGCGTCTTCACACTCCCATTCTTCAAATCTCCGGACCTCACGGATCCGCTCACGACGTGATGCTTCAGGATCTCACCCAAGTTTTCCCGCGCCGCCAGCTCCTCGAACGCTTGACTTCGCTCGCGCTCCGCTCGCGCGAACGCGCTGTCCGTCGGCGCGAACACCGTGAGCGGTTCCGTCGACGTCGCGATCACGCTCGTCAACTCCGCGGCGTCGAGGGCGGCCAAGAGCTTGGTGAATCGTCCGTCACCGAGCGCGCCGAGCGTGTCTTTCGTCGACGTCGACGCGTGGGCCTCGACCGCGGCGGCGCGTCGAACGTTCGCGATCGACGGTCGAGCGTGCGGACGTCGGCGATGAACGGCGAGCCTGGCGCTGGCGAGGGCGACACGCATCGTGGGACGCGTCGACGCGGACATCGCACGGGACGGCGACGTGGAGTGACGACACGGGTGGTATCACACCGAGCGGTGCGATTGGAGAAGATTATCCGCGGCGAAGGGACGCGAACGGCCGCGAGGGCGCGCGCTTGGAAGAGAAATGTGTCTGTCGTGTGATACAATTCCGTGCTATACGGATTCGTGCGCGAGTGCGAGCGGGACGTGAGATGCACGCTGCGGATGGGTCGGCGTCGATGGTTCAGCAGCACCCGCCGCTCTGCGCCTTCGGACCGGCGTCGATTTGGACGACGTCCGGGAGGAAGACGTCGGGCTCCGTGTCCTCGCTTTCCACCGCGAATCGAGCGACAGCCTCGAAGGCAGCGGTGACGTTAATGTCTTCCTTCGCACTGCACTCAAAGTGCATCAGACCGCCCTTTGACGTGCACCAAGACTTGGCCTTTTTCTCGCTGATCACCCTCTTGCTCTCCTTGCCCTCCTCCACGTCGATTTTGTTCCCGACGACGACGATTGGGAACTTGTCCGGATCGCTCGGTGACGCCTGCACCAAGAACTCGTTTCGCCAGTTCTCCAGCGACTCGAACGATTTCGCACTATTCACGTCGTACACGCACATCACGCAATCCGCGCCTCGATAGAACGAGACGCCGAGCGACTGAAACCGCTCCTGCCCGGCGGTGTCCCAAATCTGCAGCGTCACAACCGTGTCGTCCACCGTGATCTCCTTCGTCATGAAATCCGCCCCAATCGTCGCCTTGTACTGCTTCGAAAACTTGTTATTGACGTACTGCGACATAAGGGACGTCTTCCCAACCCTATGCGTCGTCACGCACCGTCAGTCTCTTCGCGCGCCTCGCTCGCGTCTCTTCGCCCGCTGCTTCCCCTCGCGTCGCGCATCGCCTCGTCATCGCTCGCACGCACCCCGAGTCGCCCAGGATTATGACTTTAAGTAAAGTACGCTACGATCGCGGCATCGCGCATCGCGCTCGTCAGTCCACGCGTCTCGTCGTCGCCGTCGTCGTCGTCGAGATGGGCTCGAACCAACACCAAAGCGTAACCGACCACATCCCCGCCCTCTATCGCCGCGCGCGCGCTCGTTCGAGTCATCCACCGCGCGCGCGTCGCGCATCGTTCACGCGCGACGCATCGCGCACCTTTTTCGTCGACATCTTCCTCGCGTCGCACCGCGCGTCGACGTGTGTGGTGCACGATGTCGCATCTTGGTATCGTTTTCATGCTGTACCGTTTGCCCACACGAAAAGTTTTTCGAAATCAAACGACACCCCCGTCGACGTCGCCCGCACGTCGCGACGCGCGCGCGCGTCCGTCGCGATGGACGCGACGTCGACGTCGGAAGCGGTGGACGCCGCGCTGCGCGACGTCTACGCGGCGTGCGAGCGCGTGCGAGAGGCGTTGCAAGAAAACTCGCTTCCGAGCGATGTCAGACGCGCGCTGGACGGCGTCGAACTTCGTGCGAGAGCGGCGCGGGCGATGGAGGCGCCGCGAGAGGCGTTGGAGGCGATGCAGCGAACGGTTCGTGCCACGGTGGAGGCGGGAGAGCGGGCGACTTGGACGTGGGAGGTGGACGCGCGCGAGAGAGGGCGAGAGGGCGAGCTCGTTCGGGACGTCACGGAGGAGCTCGATCGGTGGGCGGAGGAGGACGAGCGACGGCGGGCGAAGCGGCGGGAGGAAGATGTGTGTGCGCGTTCGTCGTCGGTACGGGCGGAGGAGGCGTCGGGGGTACGGGATGGTGCGCGCGCGTTGCGGGAGTTGGAGCGGGCGACGTTTTCGAGACGCGCCGTCTCTCGTCGCGAGCCGCTCAATGGAGAAGACGAGGCAAGGGAGCGCGGGAGGAAAAAGAGGGAAGAAGTTTTATTAAAGATAGACGAGACGTTGGCTTCGATCACGGATGAGGGGATGGAGGGTGCGGTGACGGTGGCCTCAAACTTGGGCGATGGTTCAGCGAAATTCGTCGTCGGTCCTGTTGTCGGTTGGTTGACCAATCAGAGTACGTTTTTGCGCGCCAGCGTCGCTGTGGTCCTTGTGTGCACTTTCTTCGCGATCGTGCTCATCGAATTTCTCGTGGATGAACGGTCCGCGGATTCCGGTGCCGTGACGTTCAACTCTGCGCCGCGCGCGTAGACATACGCGTACGTCTTCACCAAAAAGATGCAGGGAGATTTTTTCCTTCGCCACGCCTGAGACCGCGCGTGTCACTTCGGCGCTGTGTACATGGATTAGCTTTAGCGAGATGTAACAATTATTTTAGGCCGCGATGAACGACGCTGTAAAACAAGCTTAATGTTTTGGAAATCACAAACGGCCCTTCCGACTAATAAAGAACAACGAACGTGATCGTGCAAGCGCTCCACACTCTAGATTGCTTATCGCGGGGAAACGGTGATTTCGCTTTCCGGGGCGGTAAGCGTACCGTTCTTAAGCTCAAGACCCGCGAGGAGCGGCCACGCGCCCGCTTGGAACATGAGACCGAGCGCCTTCGGGACATCAATGATGATCTCACCTTCAGTCGGCTTGCTCGCCGTCTTGTTCTCTTGGATGTAAGATCGGCCCGCATAGCCAATCCATCCCGCCACGTAAAGGAAACCCAAGCCCGGAATGGCGAACTCACCGAGGTGCTCGAGGTTGCCGTCGACAATCAAGTGCGGGAGGCCATCCTTACCGCAGAGGAGACCAGACTCACCGTAGTTGGCGAAGCGCGTCTTGGTCTTCTCCATGGTCGCTTGAAGAGCGAGCGCCGGGGCGGACTCCGGGTCGTACTTCTTGAGGCGCTTCTCGAGCGCCTTGAGTTCCGTCTTTTCACGCTTCGCGAAAGCCTTGGAGGTCTTGCACGGGGTCAAGCCGGCGTACGGCTGAACATCGCGCGCGAAGGCTTCTTCGACGGCGACGAGCGGAGCCGCGGCGACGGCGGCGGCGACGGCCAAGGACGCAGCCTTCTTGGAGAAGTCAACGGCGGAGCAGTGCGCGACGGTCTTCACCGCGCGCGTTTGCACGCGCGCGGATCGCTTGAGACCGGACACGGTCACCTTGCTGGTAAGCTGAGCCTGTTCGAGCGGAGTTCAAACGCGCGCCTTAGGTCAGTCTCTCGCTTCAATCGTCGCTCGATCGCGTCGTCTCCCCACCCCGGTCGCCCCTCGATTGACCACCACAACGCGTCACGACGCCCCCCTCCACCGTTTTCACGTCACCACGCCATCCGAACCCGCGCGACGCCATCCGCATCCGCCGCCTTCGCGTCGCCGCGAGACGCCGCGAATCGCCGCGCGATCGCCTCGCGCCCGCGCGCGCCCCATCCCACCCCCCCCCCGACCGCCATCCCCCCATCCACGCCGCGACGACGTCCACCGCCATCACCCTCGTCCCCCAAAGCGCTCCGATCCCCCATCGATCGCCCAGCGTCCGCGGCCACGCCCCAAAGATCTCGGATATCGCCCGATCGTATCGCCCCGATCGCATCGCGCGAATCATCATCCTCGATCGCCCGCGCGCCCCCGCCCGCCCCCGACGCCCCCCGCGCGCGCGCATCGCGATCGCGTCGTCGTCGTACCTGCGCGTGGGCGTGCATCGCGTCTCGATCGCGCGCGAAGTGCGGTCGCGCGCGGGCGTCCCGTCGCGGTCGCGGTGAAGATACGCTCGCGGATCACGCGATCGATCGGGGACGTCGTACATCACGGTGGGTTTACCCCATCGACGGTGGGCGTCGGGGCGGGGATAAAACCTCGAGCGCGGCGACGTGGACGTCGCGCGCTCGCGCTTACGGGTGCGTCGTCCCGCACCGCCGGCGCCGTGGACGCCGACGACGGACGCGACGACGGACGATCGCGCGCGCGTGGGGGCGCGGGAAGGGGTCGAGGGACGCGCGCGCGGGATGGCGCTCGCGGAGACGACGTGCGCGCGCGCGGCGGGGACGGCGACGGAGGTGATGGCGACGATGGTGGAGACGAGCGCGCGGGCGGCGCGGGCGCGGCGGCGGCGATGACGACGGCGAGTGGCGCGCGCGCTTTGGATCCGTCGGCGTACGCGTTTGAGTTCTACGCGGGGGCGAGAGAGATGTCGGAGGAAGATCGGGAGTGGTGCTTCGACGTGACGCGAAGGAACATGCGGGAGGCGTACGAGCGCACGTGGGGATGGGACGCGGTGGAGAAGCGACGAGAGCTGAATAATCACGCGGCGAGATTCATTTTGGCGAGAGAGGTGCGTAGTGGGGAGCTCGCGGCGTTCGTGCACTTTCGATTCGAGCGCGAGGACGAGGAGGTGGACGCGCCGGTGGGGTACGTGTACGAACTCCAATGCGAGCCGAAACATCAGAGACGGGCGCTGGGAGAGACGCTCGTGTGCGTCGTGGAGGCGGTGTCGAAGCGATTGGGGATGCACGCTGTTGTCTTGACGGTGCTCAAGGTGAACGTGGGGGCGTACGCGTTCTACACGAAGAGGATGAAGTACGAAATCGACGACTTGAGCCCGGACGAGAGTTTGGACGAGGGAAGCGCGCACTACTTGATCCTATCGAAACGCTTCGTTTGATGAGTGAAAGAATTCTCCTGTACTAACTAATTTCTAAGAGCTAAGCCGCGCGCGTTTCTTCGCATTCTCGTTCGAGTCGAACTTGGAGGTGGTCTTCTTTCGAATCACTTCCACGTCGTCATCGTCATCCGCCGCGCGCTCGAGCACAACATGTCTGCCATACAAGTGCGTGCCCTTGAGCGCATCCATCGCCGCCTGCGTCTCGCGAGCGGTATTGAACTCGACAAAAGCGAAGCCTCTATGCGCGCCGTCGAACTTTTTGGGCAAGCGAACCTGCTTGAGCTGACCGAACGGATTGAAGAGCTTCTGAATGTCTCGCTTGGTCGCCTCGAACGCGACGTTTCGAATGACGAGTTTCGTGGCGCTGAATCCCGTGGGAACTTTTGAGCTCTCCTTGCCATCATCTTCACGACCGCTACCCTGCGAGCTGAGCTCGAGTTTGAGTGTCTTTCCGTCAAGAGATGACCCTTGGAGCGCGTTTAGGACAGATTTGGCGGTGCGGTGACTGTCAAGCTCCACAAAGCCAAATCCTCGACTGAGCGTCTTTCCGCCAGGACCACGGTGGGTAACAATTCTAACGGATACGACTCGACCGGAGACGCGCTGCGCCGCGACGAGGAAGTGCGAACGTAACTTGTTCTCCGTGGTTCCGAAATCCAAGCCTTTTACGAAGATCGACAGCGCATCGTCGTTTGAACTCTTGCCAGCGAGGTCGCTCGTCGCGTCCACCTTCGCCTTGGTCTTCTCCCGAGCGGCTTGTGCCAGATCGCTTTCCGCCTCGGCAACGGCCAAAGCTTTGGCTCCCTTAATGTCCACCTTTGAGGTAGCAGCGAAAATATCATCCGGTGCCCACTCGACGTACAAAGGGACATGCCTGTAACGCTTATAAGCCAGACTAGTGAACGCACGTCGCGCCTCTGCAGCTTCGAGGAACTCAACAACGGCGATCGTGTGCGTATCTGGGAGAATAAACCTCGCCAAACCGCCATACTTTTCGCACATCTCTTTGAGCTCGTCTTCATCGGCTTCATAAGGCAAGTTTTTCAGCAACAACACGCAGTTGCTTCGCTTGACTCTGCTCGAACTCTTTGCCCCGCTGGCAGCAGCAGATCGCTCCAACGAATCTGCATCCACACCAGAGTCGGTGAGTTGCTGCTTTGTTGTCGCGATGACATGAGCTTCACCAAGTGCCATACGCACAGCGAGATCGTCCGCGCCGGATTCTAAAAGTTCAGCCTTTGTCACACCATAATGCGCGGCAATCGCAGCCGCGACCGTGTCTTGGCGCATGAAGAGCGAGTTCCAAGCCTTCGTGTTACCCGCATCCGCTTTGCGCTCTGCGTCGCGCTCAGTCTTGAACGAATCCTTTTTCCCTTCTTCTTCATCGTCCCCGCCCACGCGACCGACGCCACCCATGGTAGTATCGATCTGTGGCGCGCGCTTCGCCGGGAGCAAATGAATCAAGCGTCCTTGAAAGATGGAACCATCTACCGCCTCCATCGCCTTCACGCCATCCTCGGGGATGGCAAACGTCACGTACGCCAAACCTTTGCTTCGCTTTGTGCTGCGATCGACGAGGATGTGCACCGCACTGAGCTTACCGAACTGCTCAAAAAGCTCCGCGACTTCCTCTTCAGTGGCCGTGTAGGGCAAGTTTCGGACGAAAATTCGACCGGTTTCGGACAGGGCCTCCATGTCCGCCGCGTTCACGTCCTTGGTCTTTGGCTCAACCTCTTTGACGTCTTCAGACTTTTCTTCATTCGCCTCCTCGCCCTCAGACTTATCCAAATCATCGATATCATCTTCGCGAACTTCAGAGTCAGAATCTGATTCACTATCGTCTTCAGAGTCCTCCTCTGATTCCGAACTGAATTCAGACTCGGATTCGTCATTGATAGCACCCTGTTTCAACTTGAAGTAATCCATATCAGAAACCTTGTCATCGTGAGCCACGTCGTCCTCATCCGACTCTTCGTCATCTGATTCGAGGTCCGATGCGGATTCTTCGCCGTCGGAGCCTGATTCCCGCTCCTTTCCCTTGGAGTCACCGTCCATATCTTGGTACTCGTCATCGCTGCTCCCCGCGTCGCCATCCTCTCGCAATACCTTCTCGGAATCCTTATACTGCTCCAGCGTGTCCATATCCTCGAAGAAACCATCGCTCCAAAACTTGGACTTCTGCGGCATCATCAATTGCATGAACTCGCGAAACTTTGGATCCTCCTTCATCATCTGCTGCGCCTTGTACTTTGGGTCGTACTTTTCTCTCAATTTTTGTTTAGCCAACTTTTTAGCCTCTCGCGCCCCGATCCACCGCTCGCCCTCCTCCTCCTCCTTCGCCGGCGCCTTTTTCTTTTCAACCTCCTTATTCGCCGAGCTCCCGGCGCTGTACTTCGACCACGGCCTCGGGATCTGCGCGCTGTGTACGCTCCGCGCGTACGTCACCTCAATCCTGCTCGTGTCGATGAACGTCTTATCAAAGTACTTCATCGCACGCGTCGCCGCCTTCTCTGTCTTATACCCCACAAACGCCATCTGTCTCGACGTCCCGTCCGCCGTTCGCACAACCTTGACGTCCGTGACCTCTCCCTGAGACGCAAAGTGCTCTCGAAGTCTTTGCTCCTTCACGTGCTTCGGGACATTCTTCACGCATAATCTCGACGTCGGTCGCACCTCTTCGTCCACGGACGACGACGCGATACCGTTACCATCCGCACGCGCGCGCGCGGAGGCGTCCTCGACGTCGGATCGCGTCATTCCGAGCGCTCGAACGCCGACGACGAGTGGCGGCTGCGTCTCTCGTGGTCGCGTCTTGGATCGAGTCTCAATTTTGAGGTGGGTCGTGACTCTTGGAGTACTCCTGACGGGTCGTGACCCACGCGAGAGTCTCAAGAACGTCGGGTCCGTGACGCCACTCGTGCGACTCCGATGACATCCACGGGTCGTGATTCCTGACGATTGACTGAGACGTAAACAATGGCGAGGACGCGCGCGCGGTCGTCGAGGCGCGCGCGTCGTCCGCCTCTACGCGACGCTCGAGTGCAGGTGCGAGCGACGATGGATCGACCGCGAGGCGCGCGAAGGGGAAGGAAGAGACAATGCGCGATGGTTTCGTGGGAACCGACGACGGGAACGACGGCGTGGGAACGAGGAGGACGCTGAGGACGATCGCAGGCGTCAAGCCCTAAGATCGACCGCGGCGTACGCATCTTCGCGACGACGCGTCGTGGGGAGCGGCGTGACGGGTGATCGAGCGAACGGGAAAGATTCTGTATCAACCCGTGCGTTCGTTCGCGTCGGTGGGTGATGGAGAGCTCGGTCGGGGCGACGACGGGCGGGGCGATTGGGCGTGAGAAAACCCCAGGTCTGCCTGCTGGTGGCTGCGCGTATGCAAAGCATTCGATGACGTGACGGACGAGAGACTGACCGCAGACAAACGTTTTACGCGAACGTAGGCAACGATGCGTCTCATTCAGCGCGAGATCAAGCTCGCGATCCCGGAAGGCGTCAAGGTGACGGAGTGCAAGGCGCGCAAGATCACTGTCGTCGGCCCGCGCGGCACGCTCAAGCGTGACTTCCACCACGTCCCGAAGCTCGACCTCGTCCTCTCGGAGGATGGCTCCGAAATCATCGCGACGATGTGGCTCGCTTCCAACAAGCGCTCGTCTGCCTTGCGCACGACGATTAGCCACATCTCCAACTGCTTCGACGGCGTCACGAAGGGCTTCCGCTACAAAATGCGCGCAGTGTACGCGCACTTCCCGGTGAACATCGCCATCGAGGATAACGGCACGCGAGTTGAAATCCGCAACTTCCTTGGCGAGAAGCGCACTCGCGTGTGCCAGATGCTCGAGGGTGTCAAGGCGTACCGCGACGAGTCGGTGAAGGACTGCATCGTCATGGAAGGCAACGACATTGACAACGTGTCTCAGTCGGCGGCCCTCATCCACATGTCGTGCTTGGTGAAGAACAAGGATATCAGAAAGTTCCTTGATGGCATCTACGTTAGCGAGAAGGGCACCATCGAAACCGACGCGTAAACGGTGGAGGGTGTTCTGGGGCTGATGTCATTCATAGTCGTGACAAAAGCTTTCTTAGGTGTGTAACGGAGCGATTCTGAGCTCTACAAAATCTTCGATTCAACACTTAATTCGTTAGATAGAATTTTTTTCTCGCTCGTTTTCTCCTCCTCTCGTGACCTTCTCACGTCACGCGACGGCACGCTTCACTTCCCGACGCGATGGCAGAGGAAGTCCCACCGGGCGACCCTCCTGTCGAGCAGGTCGTCGATGAACCCGCCGACGAACCCGCCGACGCCACACCTCGTACCTACCTCGGCGTCGCTATCGACTTCGCGCGCGCACTCTATAAAAACTGCGTCCCGAAGAGAGCGATATTGACGCCCTTCGAGCAAGGCGTCAAGGCTTCGAGGTTGTTAAGACGCACTCGAAAAGACTTCGCCCGCTTCGACGCGGATGGCTCGGGAGGAATCGACCGCGATGAACTGTGCGATGTATTAGAAATTGACCGTCGAGGGACGACATCCAGAGCGGTGCTCGATTTCTTCGACGCGGACGGGGATGGGAAGATTAATTTTGAAGAATTTGTATCGACGCTCGGGACGCTCGGCGCTGTGGTGGACAACATGCGTCGATGCAAAGAGAATCGAAAGGAGAACATCCCGCGCGAGGTGTGCTTTGTGTTCACCGTGATGGATTTCGACGGCGACGGGAGGGTCGATCGCGGGGATTTTGCGCAGTTGTTGTGGGAGTACGAGAGACGAAAGGAGCGCTCGTTCGGTCGGTTGAAGAGCGTGCCGGTGGCGAATTTCTCCGCGATCGATTCGTCGCTCGAGGTCACGGCGACGGAGCGTTACATTGCGGATCAACGAGCGGAGCGACGAGAGTTCTTACGACCTGTGCGAGCGTTCGTTAAGAGCGCAACTCTGTACCTGTCACGGCAGTGCCCAGAGGCGATGACGCTCCAAGATGTGGATAAAGTTTACACCGAGTTCAAGCCTCTCTTCGAGGCCACGATTGCGCTTCATAAACAACTTAGAAATATTTCTGAGCGCTGTGCCAAACTGATTCGGACACTTTACAACGGCATCGATGACATAGAAGAGTTACATCGACAGATGTGTGACAGGGCAATTGCGATGAGAGCAAAGAGGGAGGAAAACAAAGGCGACTGGGACTGGGCGAAAGGTCTACAACGCAGCAGCAAGCACACGAGCGCGAGGGAGGAGCACGTAAAGGAAGAGCGTCAAGTGTTAGCAGAGGTGGCGCAGATAGGTAGATTATTGCGAGGGGAGAGGGTGGTAAAATCAGGCACGGAGGAAGAACGAGAATTTCTCAGCGCATTTTCTTTCCGCAGGGATGGAAGTGTTCACAGAGCGGAATCAAGGCGCTTAAGAGGTCCGCGAGCGTCTGGAAGAGGGAGTAGCAGCATAGAAACGGCGAGGATGAGGGCACGCCAGTTGGCGCATCAGCCGCCTCGCGAAGCTGCAAAGGTTCTGTCTGAGCTCGGTGTCACCGCTCAGAAGGATGTGATTCATCGTCTTTCAAGAGATAATGCGGCGAAAATCATAGTAGAAATGGGACAGCTGCAGCAGGATGTATTGCTATGTCATTTCAAGGAGCTGCAAGAGTCCGTGATGAGGATCAAAATTGCGAGAGTAGAGGATTTTGGGCGATGATGTGACTCCATGTGTAATCCGAGGTTCGAGGAGACAAACCCGCGCGCTTCATTCTCCGACTTCCCTCAGGAGGAATGCATACGATCAGTTTGATGTTACTCGTACTACAGCTCGTTTTCGCGTTCGCGTCCGTTGTATCGGCCGACCACGACGCAGATTGGTTTCGAAGCACAAACTCTGGGAGACACAACAGTTTAGATTTGTCAAAAGGACTCGAAGACCAAGTTGCCGCGACCACGTGTCTATCTGATTCTTTCGTCCGTGTGAATGGACGTCGCTTCGAAGTAGGTGGTGAGGAGTTCATCTTTGCGGGGTGGAACCAGTGGGAAATGATGGAGCAAGCTACGGGCGCTGGACCGCCGGCGCGACATACTCCCCTGAGCGGACGAGAGCACATCGTACGATTGTTAAACGAGGGCGTTAAGACTGGCTTGAAGGTCATTCGAGTTTGGGCGCATCTTATCACACCAGGTCAAGAAGTTCAAAGCGAACCGGGTGTTTGGAACGAGGAACGACTGCGAGGTCTCGATTTCTTCATCGATGAGGCTCGCAAGCGTCGCCTTCGGTTGGTGATAGTCCTGGCTGACAACTGGTACGTGAGCGGTGGCGTGGATAATTACGTGAAGTGGTCTGGTTCGGCACAGACGCACCAGGACTTTTTCATCGATTCTGGTGCCAAAAGAATCTTCAAGGACATGATCTCGACAATCACAAATCGACAAAACACCATCACGGGTATTCGTTACGCGGATGATCCAACTATCATGTCGTATAATCTCATCAACGAAGCACGCTGTCAAAATTGTCCAGCGGAGACGATGGGAAGGTGGATTGACGAAATGGCTCGATTTCTAAAATTGAACGCCCCGAATCAGCTGGTTGGTCTAGGTTACGAAGGCTTTTTTCATGAGAGTGATCCAGAAGATTTGCGAGCGACAAATCCTGGCGTCGGCTCGAATTGGGCGGCGAAAGAGGGCCAGTCGTGGCTCCGTCACTCTAGACTCAAGAGCATCGATTACACATCAATTCACGTGTGGCCCGATAATTGGTCGCCGAAAACAGTCGAGTTCATGAAGTCCTTCATAAGGTCGCGAATCGATCTAGCGCAGTCCGTCGGCAAGCCTTTCGTTCTGGAGGAGTTCGGTAAAAAGGTCGATCGTTCCGCCGGCGAAGCAGGCTTCGTCGAGCGCGATCAATACTTTTCTGCTGCCTTCGAAATCGCCGAGCGAGCGGCTCGAGACGGCGAGCTCTCTGGAACAATTTTCTGGCACTGGTACGACAGAGGCATCGGCTTGACGTCGAGATACGGAATTCACAGTGATGAGACGACGTTCGAATTAGTGAAGCGACACGCCAAACGAATGAACATCATCGGGAACGTGCGTGACTTTTGTTCCTACGCCTAGTTTACAAGAGCGACGCACTGCCACGCTAAATTTTCTCGCAACTCTTCTCCGCCACCGTTCATGTAAGCGCTTCGATCAAAAAGGAGTTCGCGCACCGGCGCCGATGAACTCTCATTAATCTCCGCCTCCCACACCCATGAAACATTCTCAAACTCGCTAAAACTCTCACGTATGCTGTCTTCGTCGCTCTCCGCCTCGCGAAGCGAGTACGACGTCACCACGAGCGGTGTCTCGTCCCGTACCACCACTCGCTCGATCGTCGGGAGCCAATCTTCCGGATCGTACCCCCATACGCCCGCATTAAACGCGAAAGCCACGTTCGCTCGCTCATCCACATCATCGCTCGACGCGCACTCGTGATGTAGCCCGCATCGAAATTCCACCGTGACCGCCGCCCGCTTCGCCGTCGCCTCTTCAGCCGTCACCGCGCGTCCCAACTCCACCCCCTCGTCCACGCGCACGTTCGGTCCAACGCACACGACGGAAACTTCCTCGACCCCCTCCTCCCTCGCCATCGTCGCCAGCCCCCCGAACGACCGCGCGACGTCCTCCGGCGTCGTCCCCTCCCGTCTATCGGCGC
This sequence comes from Ostreococcus tauri, assembly GCF_000214015.3. Taxonomy (NCBI): domain Eukaryota; kingdom Viridiplantae; phylum Chlorophyta; class Mamiellophyceae; order Mamiellales; family Bathycoccaceae; genus Ostreococcus; species Ostreococcus tauri. The sequence continues at coordinate 297,116 of NC_014429.2, read as the reverse complement.
CGAGCACCAAGACGTGCAGCGCGCGCCGCCCCGACCGACTCGCGACGTCGTCGAGCGTTCCCAATCGACGCACCGCCTCGCACATCGTGCGCGACCGCGAGCGCGCGGCCTCGCGCGCGAGCTCGTCGTCGACGCGCCGCGCCATCGTCGCGAGGTGTCGACGATGCGACGGGGCGACGGTGCGGTCTCGGCGCGACCGACGCGGACCCTGTGCCGGCGATCGCGACGCGGACGACGCGCGCGTCGCTCGCCGCGCGCGAGGGGCGCGCGCGCGGACGCGATCGCGATCGCACCGCGGACGTCGCGCGCGTCGCACCGCGCGCGAGGTCGACACGGGGGCGCGGACGCGCGAGGCGATTGGGTGATAATCCGTGCGGGGCGATCGAGCGACGACGCGGATCGAGACTCGGTGCGCGCGAAAGACGTCGCGTGGGAACGGTGAGGGACGGCGCGTGGAGAAGTTATTTTCGTGAACGATCGGTGCGCGATGAACGCGGAGAAGCGAGCGGAGATTTACACCTACGAGGCGCCGTGGATGGTGTACGCGTGCAACTGGAGCGTGCGGCAAGACAAGCGATTCAGGCTCGCGCTCGGATCGTTCGTCGAGGAGTACAGCAACAAGGTGGAGATCATCACCTTGGATGAGGAGACGGGGGAGTTTCCGAAGGAGGCGAAGTGCTCGTTCACGCATCCGTATCCGTGCACGAAGATTATGTTCATCCCGGACAAGGAGTGCACCAAGGAGGATCTGTTGGCGACGACTGGGGATTATCTGAGGATATGGCAGGTAAAGGACGAGGACACGGTGCAGATGAAGTCGTTGCTGAATAATAACAAGAGCAGTGAGTTTTGCGCGCCGCTGACGAGCTTCGATTGGAACGAGACGAAGCTTCAGAGGGTCGGGACGTCATCCATCGACACTACGTGCACAATTTGGGACATTGAGCGAGAGTGCGTGGACACGCAACTCATCGCGCACGATAAGGAGGTGTACGACATCGCTTGGGGTGGTCCCGAAGTGTTTGCTAGCGTGAGCGCGGACGGAAGTGTACGGGTTTTCGATCTCAGAGATAAGGACCACAGCACAATAATTTACGAGAGTCAGACCCCAGACACACCCCTGCTGCGCCTAGGATGGAACAAACAAGATCCGCGGTACATGGCCGCGATCTGCATGGATAACCCGGTGGTCGTGCTCGATATTCGCTTCCCGACTTTGCCCGTGGCGGAACTTCAGAGCCACAGGGCGAGCGTGAACACGTTAGCCTGGGCGCCGCACAGCTCAAGTCACATGTGTACGGCAGGCGACGACAGCCAGGCATTGATTTGGGACTTGTCGTCGATGAACCAACCGCCTGAGGGAGGATTGGATCCAATTTTAGCGTACTCTGCGGGTGCGGAGATCAATCAGCTACAGTGGAGCGCGACGCAGCCGGATTGGATCTCAATCGCGTTCCGCAACAGTTTGCAGATCCTTCGAGTCTAGATTCGTGTGGTCTTGATCTCTTAATCTCGAGACTTCGCACTCAAGGCGGCGGCGGTGTATACTATCTTATCCAATCTTTCGGGACTTGAGCACTCGAATAATATCAACTAGATCTCAGTATCCGGCAGGGCTGTTTAATACTACCTTTTTGCTCGCGCAACCTGTCGCGAGCGTCGCGAGCGTCACACTCCCACGCGTCCGTATCATGCCCGCCGACGACCCATCAGAGCGTCGAACATTGACGTGCGATCACGTGTGCCCGAGCACGAGCGCCAACGTCGCCACGAAACTCCTCGAGGCGATCGCTCGAGCGACGGTGTATCAAACCAACTTTCTATCGACGAGCGCTTCGAAGAGCGAAAAGGCGTCGTCGTGCGCGCGCGAGCTCGAGCGCGCGCTCTTGGACGGAGAGGGGAAGACATTGAAAGATCTGCTCGACGCGATTAATAATTGGACGGCGTCCAAGCGCGGGTTCATGAGCGAGGTGCTTGGCTCAAGTGACGAAAATGTGCGAGCGATGGAGAAAGAGTTGGATTTAGTAGACGTATGGCCGGATTCGAAGAGGCACGCGCTGGCGGTGAGGTTGGTGCGTGATCACTTCGATGTCAATCACCAGGCGCACTGTTCGACGTCATTCGACGACGAGGAGGGGTTGTACGCACACAAACTCAAGGACTGCTCGTTTCGACCGATGTCGTGCGAGAACGAAGGATGCGTGGCGACGTACAGCCTGAAGAACCAGGAGAAGCATGACAGTATGTGCTCTTTTAAAGTCATAGATTGCAGTCTAGGATGCGGGGCGCGGGTGATGCGCCAGGACATGGAGGCACACACGACTGGACCGTGCGAGATGCGCCCTGTTTCGTGTCCGTATGCCCTGATTGGATGCGATGGTCCGGTTCCCCAGCGAACGATGCCGAACCATCTCGTCGAGAACGCGGATAACCACTTGCGTATGCTATACGAAGCGAGCGCGAAGATGTCTATTCGCGTCGAGGAGCTAGAGACGTGGGCAAACGACTTAGTCGCCAATGACAACACTCGCCGCGAGGGCATCCGCGCCATCGACACCGCCCTTCTCGCGCTGGAGACAAAGCACTTAGAGCTTGACACCAACACGACCAAGCACACGGCCAAGCTCGAGGCTCGAGTGCGAGAACTGGAATCCACGGTGAAGAAGCAAGCCGTCGAGCTTGTCTCGGTGCGCAAGCAACTCGCTGACATCGTCAAAACGGTAAGTCAACTCTCCAAACATTAGCCCGCGCGAGATGTAACGCGCACGCTTCGCTTCGTTTTTCTCGATTTTCGCCCCGTCGACGCCGTCGGAGTGTCGATCTCGTTCGTCGCGCGCTCATATTCCAGGCACCATGATTCATGACTCACGCATGACTCCAGCTCACGTCAGATCTTACCCCTCGCGCGTCGAACTCGTGCGCGAATTCGCGCGCGCGTTCGCCCGGGCGCGCGTCGTGATCATCCTCGACGATCTCCGCTCGAGATGTCCACCACGCTCATCGTCACCGCGTTCAATGACGAGGAAAAGGTGCGCGCGTTTGAAATCTCAGCTCCACCAGTCCCGACTGACCTCGAGCTCGTTTTCTCACTGAATAGGCGGAGATTAGAGCTCTGTGCGCGTCGTTGGACGTGCGGTTGGATGAGTCCCACGGCCTGGGTGATGCCTTCGACGTGTGCGTGGCGAAGACGACGACCTCGATGAAGTACGACGAGGCGAGACAGATGCGGAAACCAATCGTGACGCTGGATTGGTTGCGCGCGAGCGCAAAGGCGAGGCGGTTGATCGAGATGGATAGATACAAAGCGCCGCCGTTGATGGGGTGCGTCGTGTCCATCACGGGATTCACAGATTTGACGGTTCGGTCGGCGCTTCAGAAGAGGGTGGAGGCAAACGGGGGGATATATTCACCGGACCTGGTGTGCGATAAGTGCACCCACTTGATTGCGGCGAAACCCGAGGGACAGAAGTATGAGGTAGCGAAAACTGAGTCAGAGAGAGGAAAGTCGCTCGTTAAGATTGTGAGCGAAAAGTGGTTGGACGATTGCGTGCGGTTAGGGGAGAAGGCCAGCGAGGATCGATATCAAGTGGTGGAGAGAGTCGTCGCCGCGCCGCAAGAGCCGAAATGGGTGCCACCGCCGCTGCTAGAGGATGACACACCGTGGGATTCGCATTATTTATTCGGATGTCGAATTTGCTTGGTGGGATACGATGACTACGGGCCTGAGGATTCCCAAACAAAGAAGAATTTGATGCAAAAGGATGCGTTTGAGATCACGAAGATGGTTCGTCTTGGCGCTGGTATCCTCACTAAGGATTTAGATAGGGCGACGCACATAGTCCTGAGCCGGAATGCGAGCTTCAGAGCTTATCACAGCGTGAGGATGGCTAAAGATCGCTGCCTCACCGATACATGGTTGTACAACTGCACCGCGGAGAGAAAGTGTCTGCCTTCGGAGGACAATCTCATCTCGGAGAAAGTCTGGGAGAAGGTCGGCAAGGCTATGACTCAGCTTCGTCGAAACGAGACATCGTCGGTTTCGCTGAACTCGGGCGGTAATCGGGATGTGTCGGAAGAGCTTGTGCGCGAGAATCGTGTGAGTCGGTTGAACCCAGCTATGGCTGCACCACAGCAAGAAGTTCGTGAGCCAGAGGTCGTGACCAGGGAGCAAAATCCTCTTGCTCGGGAGAACCTTACTCGTACCTGTGTGCCTGAAACTCACAACACGATTGGAACTGAACTACCCGCTACAGAGGTCGTTCGAGGCGACATTCAGGCCGAGTCAGGCGATCCAGGCTCGATTAATGTGCCCTTCATCGACAAGCAAATGGCGCTCTCTGCGCTGTTACCGGAAGATGAAGCGTCGACGGCGCGAGAAATCATTAGTCAGGGCGGCGGAAGAGTGATTGATTCGCGCACTGGCAGAGAATTCATGACGGCTGACTTCATGGTATGCCCATCGATGCCAGGTGCAGAAGAGCGACGGATGTTGGCAAAGATGGCAATCGGTAAGACGCAGCTCGTGACATGCTTTTGGCTGGAAGAGTGCTTGCACCAGGGTAAGATCATCGACGTGATGAACTCTGTGGCGTATCGACCGCTCGAAAGCGACCTACCGGAAATGAACGATGTTCACATCAGCACATCGCAATACGATGAGAGCGTGAAACGCGCTATTCGATACATGTGCGCACTTGTCGATGCCAAGTACTCTGATCGCCTAACTCGAACACAGAACACCCACTTGCTCACGCCGATCGCTTCTGGTGCGAAGTATAAAGGTGCTTCGGAGTGGGGTCACATAATCACCACAGTCGAGTGGTTGGAGAACTCCATCAAGATTGGCAAGCGTCTCAAAGAGTCCGATTTTGTTCCTAGGTCTGATCCCGAGCGGCACGCGGACTCGCAAGCCGAGCCAGATCAACGTACCAAGTCGTTTCCTCAGGTTGGAAGGGATCTCTCTGCTTTACTGCAAACGTCTGACGCGAATGTGTTGACACCGAACAGCATCACAAAGAGTACTCCGAGCACCGACAGCCGAAAGCGCAAGTCTGCTGACCTCCGCGGGAAGACTCCACTTTCTCGTAAGTCCTCCGGGACGACTCCTGGAAGTAAACGCCTGAAAACTCCGAACAGTAGAGCAAAAGCGACTGAACAGCTGTACAACGAGGTCATGGAGAAGATGGAAGAGCAAGAAGAAAGACAGAGACTGCAACCGATGCCAACTGAACCCATCAGTTTCCCGCCGCCAACGCTGGTTGCCGCACGAAACGCGACGGGGATTTCAAGTTTGCAGCTCACTCAGCAGGAAAAGCACGAAACGCAGGTGGGATACGCGGATTTCAAGCGGAACTCACCGAGAAAGTCTCCTCGCGCACGACTCGATGGAACGGACAAGCTGAACACATTGTTCTCCACGTCCACCAATGCGACGACCACGAGGAGCATCACCTCGCAAGGCGATAACCCAAGCGAGTGGATTTAGAGCAATAGTACTACATGTAGCTTAGCATAGCAAACGTAGCTTGATGTTGAACCTTCACCATCCGTAGTGCACACGCATACCTGACTTCAGAGTTCGCCATGCTGTCCTCGACCCTTCGAGCGCTCGGTGAGACGCTCGCCTCCGCTCCCTCGCGGTCGAGCTCGAGAGTGTTTCAATACTCGTACTCCACTCGCTCGCCCGCGCTCAGGGCGTTCAAAACGCCGCGCGAGGTGTCGACCTGTGAGACAGTGGCGAAGAAGAGTCGCTTCGTCGCCGCCGTGTCCCCGTGCGCGTCCCCCGATGAGGCCTTGGCGTTCGTCCGCGAGCGCGGCGACGCCGGTGCGTCGCATAACTGCTGGGCCTTTCGCATCGGCGATGACGTGTATCGATTCAGCGACGACGGCGAGCCGGGCGGAACCGCCGGACAGCCAATATATTCGGCGATACAGAACAGCGGCCTCGATCGAGTGGTGGTTCTCGTGACGCGGTACTACGGTGGCACGCAGTTGGGAACCGGTGGTTTAATCAGAGCGTACGGCGGAGCGGCCCAGACGGCGCTGGAGCTCGCGACGCGCACCGCGGTCGTGGTCACCCCGAGGTGCGACGCCGTTTGCAATATGGACGCGGCAGACGTAGGTCGCGTCTTCTCCGCGCTGGACGAGTTCAGTGCGGAAAAAGTAGACGAAGAGTACTCGGATGACGGGACCGTGCACGTGCAGGTCATCATAGAGGAGAGTGTGGCAGAGAATTTGCGAGAGAGGATCCTCAATAGCACGAGCGGTCGAGCAGACTTCAAGTGGTGGCCGTCCGGAGGATGACCCGACGTAAACGTGCGGCCTAGCTTCTAGAAATCAAATAATAAAACGTCAAATCGTATGCACTACGTCCACTCTAACTCCCATGGATGCCAATCCTTCTCGCTCGGCACAACGCTCTTCTTTGCGACGTCCCGTCGCATCGCCTTCCGCATGTCGAACGCGTCCTCCTCTCCGCTGTAATAATTCAGCACCCTGCGATACACCGAGTACCCAAACTTTTCATACATCCCGATCGCGAGTTTATTCGACACTCGAACGAACAGATCGACGAAGTACCCGTCGTTCGCGTCCTCCGTCGCCCGCTCGAGCGCGCCCATCAACTCTCGCGCGAGCCCTTGTCTCCGGTGCGTCGGCGCCACCGTCACCGCCGTCACGTGCCCGTGCCACAGCTCCCCCGAGCCCTCGACCTTACCCATGACGTACCCGCACGGATCGCCCTCGCGGTCTCGCGCGCACGTGAACATCTCGGGCCACGTCGAGAGGTAGTGCAGGTAAAAGCGCAGACCGTACGTCTCCGTCAACGCGTCCACGTTCACCGCGTTGTACCGCAAGAGGTCGCGACAGGTGAAGGGTGAGAGCGTTGTCATCGCTCTCGACTTCGAGGCGCGCGAGCGCGGTGCGCGAGGACGCGCGACGACGTTTGAGGCGATGCGTCGCGCGTCGGGGACACTTTTGGGGATTTTCTCAATGCGTCTTCGCTTTTCGCTTCACACTTCGGTGCGTCGCGGCTCGAGGCGCGCGAGTCGACGGCGAGTGCGAGGAGAGTTGAATATCACGTCGACGGTGGTTCTTTCCGATGGGCGTGAACGCGTTGAGAGCGGACGAAGACGCGCTCAGGACGACGTTGGAGTTTTTGCGCAGACACAACCTGACTGCGTGCGAAAAAGCGCTCGCGCGCGAGATGGCACGGGAAGACGGCGGCGCGAGCGGCGGAATGGATTATGGTGATGTCGAAGAGACGACCAGCGAGGAGGCGTCGGATTCGGAGGATGAAGAGGAGAGCAAATGGAGCGCGTCGACGCTTCGACGCTTGCGAAGCGTGGACGTGAGCGGACGCGCGATGGTGACGATTGCGGAGGAGATGGAGGAAAAGCGGGCGAAAGAGGAGAGACGGGCCAGTACGGTGTCGAATGTCGAGCCGTTCGATGAGTTGGACGGGACGAGGACGCACGAGGAAGCGCTGGCGATGTGGCGCGCGCGAGGAGACGCAAATTGCGAGTACGAAGACGACGACGATGAGGGATTCGAAAGGTGCTTTGTACCCAGGCATGAGGTCTGGAAATACGTCGTAGACTCATTCGTCGCGACGGAGGTGAAGCTCGAGGGTGAGCCGGATGATGACGGACATGTGCACTTTAAGTCGGCTGAAGGCGATGGGAAGACGCCGACGGAAGGCGACGCCAAGACGCCGACCCTCGATCGCCCGGGGAGCTTCACCTTTGGCGATGGTCCGAGCGAGAGTGAGATAGCTGATGGAAACACCACGCCATTACCCTCGGGTTGGACGGATCCCACGCACAGCGCGTACGATGCTTTCCATTTGAAGGTGTATCACAAGGCAAGTAAAACTGGTTTTGAGACTTCAAAGGAATTCGTCGTTAAGTACGGTGACGTCGTGGCGAACAGGTACAGGATAGCCGAAGGAATTGGACGAGCGGCGTTCAGTAAGACGGTGCGCGCGCAGGATCTCCAGACGAATAAGGCTGTGTGCTTGAAGATAATAAAGAACAACAAGGATTGTGTGGACCAAGGACTGGACGAGATCAAGCTATTGAAGATGCTCAACGACAAGGATCCGAAGGACGAGAAAGGCATTTTGCGCATGCTTGATTTTTTCTACTTTAAAGAGCATCTCTTCATTGTCAGCGAGCTGTTACGAGCGAATCTGTACGAGTTTCAAAAGTACGATTTGGAAACCACTCCCACGCCGTACTTCTCTCTGGCTCGAATTCAACGCGTCGCGAAGCAAGTGCTCAAGTCTCTTGTCTTTGTGCACGATTTTAACCTGATTCATTGCGATTTAAAGCCTGAGAACATTTTGATGAAGTCCTACGCCGATTGCACCGTCAAGATCATCGACTTTGGCAGTTCGTGTTTCACCACCGATGTGATCGGTACTTACGCGCAGTCCCGAGCGTACAGGGCGCCAGAAGTCATCATCGGTACTCAATACTCGCAAAAGGTTGATGTGTGGTCTCTTGGTTGTATTCTCGCCGAAATATACAGCGGAAGAGTGTTATTTCGCAATAATTCCGTGTCGGGTCTGTTGGCGAGAGTGGTAAGCATGAGGGGGCCGTTCGATCCAAAGATGCTCGCACAAGGAACGCAGAGCCAGAAGTACTTCACCAAGCAAGGATTTTTATACGAACTGGACGAGATGAGCGGTAGCTTGACTATCCTTCGACCGAAGAGGACGAGTTTACGGAGGAGAATCGGTAGTGATGACGAGGATTTAGTTGACTTTTTGGAACGACTATTGTGCGTCGATCCTGAACGGCGCGCGAGCGCCGCTGAGGCGCTCGCGCATCCTTGGCTCTCAAAGGTGTATGAACAATAGATTTGTCCAATGATTCGTTGTACAAATGAACTTAAATTTCCACTTTTATGTCTATCGTCGATCGTAACGGTCGTACTTGTCTTCGCGCCTGTAAGGTTTGTACGAGTCGCGATCTCGCGAGCGCGAGCGATCCCGTCGCCTGTCTCGGTCGCGCGAGCGAGAACGTTCCCGCCTGTGATAATCTCTGTCTCTGTCTCTATAGCCACCATCGCGTCTATCATCGTAGTGGTTTCGATTGCGGCGATCGTCGTAATCTCGTCGACCGCTCGCGCTCGGGGCCCGTCTGCCGACGTGCGTTGCAAGTGAGTTCTTCACAGACTGCGGCTGAGAACCACCAGCAATGCGGCTCCCGCCCTGACCACCGCAACCGAGACCTTTATCTGAGTATCCAAGCTCCTTGATCCTCTCCACGATCTCTCTCCTCGCAACCTCAGGAATCCTCGGCAGGATGGTTTCGAAGTACCTCTGCTCGAGCAGCAAGTCGCGAACGAACGCGCCCATCGTCACCTCCTTCCCGTCCGGCGACGGTTTAAACTTTTCCTCGTCTCCGAAGAACTCCTCGCACCACTTCAAGAGCTCCCGCCCGTTCTTCACGTACCGTACATACAGGAACCCTAAAGCTCGGATAAACGGCGAGTCTCCGTGCCTCAACAAATGCCACACGTTGCCGTCGCTGAGCTCCATCTCACAGAATTGAAACAAGATGCAAAACCCCGTCGACGCCCCCCGCGCGTTCCCGCACATCCACGGTTCGCAGTGATCGACCAATTCATAAATCTCATCCACGAGCGCCATGAAATCGTACGCCGGTCGCCCCAGATCGTCCGCGCGACGAAGTTTTCGAAAGTATTCTGAGTGCGCAATGTTTTGTCGAAGCACCTCCTCGACGCCGTGCGACTTCCCGCTCGTCGCCGCGCCGTTCCCGAACGGGGTCCAGATCGGTCGTCCGTGGTTTTCGATCACCGACGGCATCGCTCGCGCCCACGCGTCGGGCGCGATGTGCGGTGCGCGCGCGGGCGTCGCGCGCCCGGGAGATCACTCCGTGTGGGCAAACAGTCTGATTCACGTCAGTCACCCACGCACGCGGTCCGCCCGAGCCCGCCGCCGGTGATGGGAAAAAGTGGTGAAAAAATCCGTGCGTGGAGACGATCGCCCGCGCGACGACGCGCCCCGCACACCGCGCCCGCGCGCGTGCGAAGACCCTCGCGCGCGCGACGATGAGCGCTCCCGCGGACGCGCCGAGGAACACCGCGAGACGAGACCTCCTGCTCGATCTCCAGCGCCGGGCGCAGGCGCGATGGGAGGAGACCAAGGCGTTCGAGGTGGACGCCCCGGCGCGCGCGAGCGAGGCCGAGAGCGAGGCGAAGTTCTTCGGGAATTTTCCGTACCCGTACATGAATGGATTGTTGCACCTCGGACACGCGTTCTCGCTGTCAAAGCTGGAGTTCGCGTCGGCGTATCACAGGTTGAAGGGCGATCGCACGCTGTTCCCGTTCGCGTTTCACTGCACCGGGATGCCGATCAAGGCGTGCGCGGATAAGATCACGAAAGAGATCGCGCAGTACGGGAACCCGCCGGTTTTCCCGGACGAGAGTGAGCTCGCGGCGGCGGCGGAGGCCAAGGCGGCGAAGGAGGCGGCGAACGCGGGGCCGACGGACCCGACCAAGTTTGTGGCGAAGAAGTCCAAGGCCTCGGCGAAGAAGGGGACGCAGAGCACGCAGTGGGGGATCATGCAGGCGAGTGGGATCCCGGAGGATGAAATTCCGAGCTTCGCGGACTCCATGCACTGGTTGAACTACTTCCCACCATTGGCGAAGCGAGACGTCGCGGCGATGGGTTGCCAAGTCGACTGGAGACGCTCGTTCATCACCACCGATGCAAACCCGTTCTATGACGCGTTCGTTCGATGGCAGTTCAACACGTTGAAGAAGATCGGTAAGATTGTGAAGGCGAAGCGCTACGCTGTTTACTCGCCGATCGACGGTCAGCCGTGCGCCGACCACGACAGAGCTTCAGGCGAAGGCGTTGGACCGCAAGAGTATCTCCTCATCAAGATGGCTGTGTATGAGGAGTGCCTCACCGGCGATTTGGCTCCGTTGAAGGGTAAGAAAGTGTTCTTGGCCGCGGCGACGTTGCGTCCGGAGACGATGTACGGCCAGACGAACTGCTGGATTTTGCCAGACGGTGACTACGGCGCGTACGAACTCGCGAATGGAGAAGTTCTCGTCATGTGCGAGCGTGCCGCCCTCAACTTGTCGTATCAGGAACAGTTTGCCGAAGAGGGTAAGCCGAAGTGCTTACTCAGCTTCAAGGGCCAAGCTTTGATCGGCTGCGTGGTGGAATCCCCGAGAGCGGTTCTCAAAAAAATTTACTGCTTGCCCATGATGACCATTTTGATGAACAAGGGCACGGGTGTGGTGACCTCCGTCCCGTCCGATTCGCCGGATGACTTCATGGCTCTCAGCGATCTCAAGGCGAAGGCTGGTCTTCGCGAGAAGTTCGGGGTCAAGGATGAGTGGGTGATGCCTTTTGAGGTTGTTCCTTGCATTAACATTCCTGAATTTGGCGACGCGTGCGCACCGAAGGTGTGCGCCGAACTCAAGATTCAGTCTCAAAACGATCGCACTAAGCTCGATGAAGCCAAGCATAGAACGTACTTGAAGGGTTTCACTGATGGTATCATGCTCCTTGGCGAACACAAGGGTAAACCAGTGAAGGAAGCAAAGCCTATTATCAGGCAGGAGATGATTGACGATAAGACTGGTTTGGTGTACAGCGAGCCCGAGCGAACTGTCATGTCCCGTTCCGGCGGTGAGTGCGTCGTCGCGCTCACTGATCAGTGGTACCTCGAGTACGGTGAAGAGTCTTGGAAGTTGAGAGCCGACAAATGCCTCGAGAACATGAACTGCTACCATGAAGAAGCTCGAAATGGTTTCATTCACACTCTCGGGTGGCTTCGTCAGTGGGCTTGTAGCCGCTCGTTCGGCCTGGGCACGAGAATGCCGTGGGATCCGCAGTACTTAATCGAGTCGCTTTCGGACTCCACCATTTACATGGCGTATTACACTGTTGCCCACCTGTTACAAGGTGGAGACATGTTTGGCAACGCGCGGCCGTCAGTCGAGCCGGAGCTTATGACGGATGCAGTTTGGGATGCCATCTTCCTCGGAACCGAGAAGCCTGACGAGAATGTTTTCCCGCGTGATTTGCTTGATCGTATGATCAACGAATTCAACTACTGGTACCCGTTTGACCTTCGTGTCTCCGGAAAAGATTTGATTCAAAACCACTTGTCTTTTGCCATCTACAACCACACGGCGATCTGGGAAGATAAAAAGATGTGGCCGCGCGCATTCAGAACGAATGGTCACTTGCTTTTGAACAATGAGAAGATGAGTAAGTCTACCGGTAACTTCAAGACGCTTAAGCAAGCCATCGAAGAGTTTAGCGCTGACGCAATGCGTTTCAGTCTTGCGGATGCTGGTGATACGGTCGAAGACGCCAACTTCGTCGAAGATACGGCAAACGCCGCTATTCTGCGCTTGACGAAGGAGATTGCTTGGTATGAAGAACAAAACGCTGACATCGAAGCAGATAAGCTACGCAAGACGGCTCCGAACAAGTTCATCGATCGTGTCTTTGCAAACGCCATGAACATTGCCATCGCGCAGACGCAAGCCAATTATGAAAACATGATGTTCCGCGAAGCGCTGAAGACTGGCTTCTATGATTTGCAGTCTGCAAGGGATGCGTATCGTCTCATGAGTGCCGAAGAAGGCGGCATGCAAGTTGACCTTGTGAAACGCTTCATGGAGGTACAAACTCTGCTCCTTGCGCCAATTTGTCCGCACACGTGCGAGCACATCTACGGTCAACTCCTGATGAAGGAAGGCAGCGTCACTAACGCAGGCTTCCCCGTCGGTGAACCGGAAGATACTGCCCTCACTGCTGCGAACAAATATTTGGGTGATCTTATCACGAATATGCGTAAGGGAATCGCCAAGTGTACGGCTCCTCCGAAGAAGGGACCGAAGGGTCCGCCTAAGTCTGTCAAGTCTGCCACTGTCTTCATTGCCTCTGAGTTCGTCGGATGGCGCGCCATTTGCTTGGGCATCTTGTCTGAGTGCTATGAAGCAAAGATGAAGTCGTTCCCACCCGTGCCAGAAATCCTCGAAAAGGTCAAGGGCAGCGAACTTGCGGGAGACGCCAACTTCAAAAATGTCATGAAAATGGTCATGCCTTTCATCAAGTACAAGATGGATGAGACGAACGTCGCCGGTGTCTCAGCTCTCAGTCTGAAGAGTATTTTCAATGAGATAGACGTGCTCTCGGAGAACATCGATTTCATCAAGCGCGCGTTACACGTGCCTGAGGTGAGGATTTGTCTCACAACGAGTGACAACGTGGGCTCGAAGGCTGACGAAGCCACGCCCGGATCCCCGGCTTTCGAGTTTGAAGTCGTGGAAGACGTTACTGAAGGCAATAATCTCGCCGAGGGTCTCGCGAGAGTGCTTCTGAACTAATTAGCTTGCTGTAGGAAAAATCAAACATTCAATTCAAATGAACTCAAATTAATTGAAAGCGGTGCTAGAACTAGAACGCTACAGCCATCTCGACGCATTAAATTCTCTACGGTCGTTTGGTTTCTCACGCCAGCCGTAATTATGACGCGATCTAGGAACGAAATTTGACCCCTCATCTTCGTCATCGCGGTATCCCATATTGAGCACTTTGCGCTTCACTTCAGCGAGCTCAGCCTCTTCAGCTTTCATGACCTCCTTGACGCTCGCCACAAACTCAGCGCCCTCAGGTACATTGAGTTCCTTCGTGACCTGCTTTCCCTGGTTCTTTACCAACATTTTGAACATGATTGTACCCCCAGAAGTGTTCTTCGGTTTGTAAATACTCGCTTTCGAGAAGTTTCGTGTAGCACTACCAAGGGCCGGATTAGCAGGTGTGCCAAGGAATTTATTCATTTCGCGCTCGAAGTCTCGCTGCTCTTGCATCGAAGCTTGCTTGAGCTTCATGCGAACTTTAACTTCCTGCTCCTCTTCGGAAGCCTCGGATCCGTCACCAGACGCATGTTCATCATTGACGTCCATGTCCGAGTCGACTGAGGGCTCGCTAACGGATGATTCTTCGTCCTCCTCATCCGCCGACTCCTCCATGTCTTCATCCTCAGGTTCCTCACTCTCACTCAACCCCTCAACTTCATCTTCTTCCAATACGGTCTCCATGCCACCAGGCGTAGTATTTGGCTTCTCGATAAGTTTTTTACACTCGGCATTCGCTTCCTCGTAAGTCTCACAGATTTTCATTCGCGGATTCAACGCCACCAGCACCTCCACGACGTCGTTTGCAACATCTACAGCGACGTCCTTTGTTAGGGCATAGCGCTGGAAGAAGATGAGAAATCTATCGAGTTCCTTTCGCTGCGCGTGATTCATCGCACCGTGGCCTTTAAGGGCGTTTTCTAAAAGTGTACAAACCATGCGGAGGCGAATCGTGTCGCCCGGGTAGTCCTTCGCTTCGCGCCCATCATAACCGATAGAAATTATCAGGTAGAGCGTGTCAAGGATCTCGCGGAAGTGCGAGACGCGTTCCTTGTACAAACATGCAAGAAGCCTCATATTTGCGACACGTCGTTGGTGCATCCACGTCTCGTTTACTTCTAGTCCGAATCGAACATCTTCGAGCACAGCGTCCAGACATCGCACAGCAAGCGTCGGATAGAACTGGGACAACTTTGCAATCAGCGCAGCGACGGCTGGTACCGATGAATGCCTGAGCTTGCACACCTTGAGTAATTTCTTCACGAGATATTCCTCCGTCTCGTCCCACGGTAGCTTTCGGAGTTGCGTCGCCACTTTCTCTAACGTCCGCTTTGACAGTTGAGAAAAAATGAGATCTCGTATGTACTCTTGCATCGGCGGCCGAGTTTTACGTACGATGATCGTCTGAACTGGTCTGCACTTGTAATAAGCGCTGTCAACCAGTGCGCACTGACGCGCATCGAGTTGGCTCACGGCTTTCAGTCGCAAGAAGATGTCCAAAATACTTCCCATTCGCTTTGACGTTGTCTGTGTTCTCGTGAGGTAGTAACCGGCTACATCAAACAGAGAACACAGAACATCGACGTTGTCTCCGTGAAAATCGTCAACGAGTAGTTTAATGACTTCGAAAACCGTACTCAAATCCGTTATCATCCCGAACTTGACGAGCTCGCCGATGAAAATGATGTTCTTCAACCGCTCGCCAAGATTTGCGCGCGTACCCTTCTTCATGAGATAATCAAAATCCTCCTTGAGAGCCTTTGACACGGTGGGAGCGATGTCATCAAAAACGGCCCCGAGAGTTGCGATCATTCTACCATAAAAGGGAATGCGATCGATCTCCGACCGTCGAACGTTCAGGAACTCTTGAATCAAACGCTTCCTACCACCTCGAGCTCCGATGTAACAAAAATCTGTGCAAATTGAATCAGCTTTGTCCTTTGACATGCAGTCGGATAGTCGCAAGATTAATCCCTGTAACTTTGCAGTACGTCCCTCAGTGATGTCTTCCTTTTCCCGCTTGAGTCGCTCGGTCTCGGACTCGATCTCTTGCGTATCGCTAGCTAATAACACCGCCGGTATGGAGGCTTGTAAATCTGGAAGTGTCTCATAAAAGTGCCGCTGCTCCTCGTCTTCCCACAAATCACTTCGTTCGCTCGATGTCCGCACGCCACCTCGATGTAGTTCCATTGTTCCCACGGGTGCAACCCTCTCCTCGACCTTCTTTTTCATCTCTGGAAGCTCTCGTCCAAGCGTCTCGGCAAGAGTCGTCGCCCCCTTCAACAATCCGTCAAAAACCTTCGTGAGCGCCGCGAACTCCACAGATGCAGATTCGCTCACCGCTCCGGTACGTTCTAGCAATCGTGCTATCTCGCGCTCTTGCTCCGTCATGGCAAAAAATGCCTCCATGAGCACGAGGAAGAGTCTGTCGCAGTACTCGTTGAGCGTCGACTTGAACTCCTGCTGAACATCCGCTGGAAGAACGAAATCTTCGTCGTTCGTCTCAAACTCTGGCTCGGCGCCGAGCATCTCTACCGCGAAAGTTTTCGCGAAGCTTGAGAGCGTGCTCAGGGTGTGTTGATACAGATCAGGCGCGATTTTGTATTCGAGACGCGCCAATTCCTTCACCACATCGAGCACGGGCTTCACTTTGGGACACACGCCGACAATGTGAAGTTCGAGAAACAGACGCAGCTTGATCCGGCGTTGCAACGCCGAGGGTAGCGCTTCGATCTCACCCTCGGCCATCTTCAACAGCGTCTCGGGCCTCGGTGGGACCACGTACGCGCGCAGCGCCTCTTCGAGCGGCGCGGCAAAGTCGGCGTACGTTTGGTGCATGCAAGAGATGATCTCCACCGCCGCGTTCACGTCCGAGCTCTTCATCTTCCCCTCCACGCACGCCAAAGCCGCCTCGCTGACGTACTTGCTCACATTCGTCTTACTCAGCTCCGTCAACAGCGCCCGCGCGTTTTCCTCTGTAATCGTCCGCAACTTTTTAATCAGCGTCGTATTCTTCTTAATGCTCGAATCCCTCGATTTCAGCCCTTGCTCGTCCGGCCTCGACGGCGACGCGTTCCCCACCCTCGCCCTCGCCCTGACCTCGCGCGATCGCTCCCACTCTCGCCGTCTCGCCTCGAGCTCCGCCGCCGCCT